>NC_053040.3:453748841-453875612 GCF_002575655.3 Aegilops tauschii subsp. strangulata
ATAAGTAAAAGTCATCTTTTGTTCACCGACCGAATATTCCTTTAAGAATGCTAGCTTTCGGCTTCACCCAGTCTGAGGTACACATCCGGCTGACCCGGCAATAACAATCGCAGAGGTGCTCCCCTTATGCCCTAGCCGAATTAACGGGATCATAGGGCATAAACACAAGAGCCAGGCAACCCAGCTTGGCCAAAACTTAAGTCATATCGATGCATATAATGGCGAAGAAAAGGTACATGTGGAGAAGTAACACATGTGCGGGGGGCATAAAGCCCTGAGTATAATTATATTAAGCTTCTGTATAAGAAGCCCCCAGGTATAATGAGCACGCATGGCGCATCAAGATTGTGTAGTCAAGACATACTTTAAGCTTTTAATGCCATGAAGAAAAAGGGAAGAAGGAAAGAAAGAAAGACAGATAGCGGATATATATATATATGTATAAAAGGGCGGAGGTAAGGAGACGAACACAGAGTCCGGCACTAGGCGTAGAATCTTCGGAGTCTGGCCGCGTTCCACGGGTTTGGCTCGAGTCGATTGTCCGATGCATCACGCAGACGGTACGCTCCACCTGTCAGAACTTTATCGATGATGAAGGGACCTTCCCATTTGGGCTTGAGCTTGTTCTTTTTCTTCTTCGGTAGGCGTAGAACGAGTTCGCCGACGTTATACGTTTTGGCCCGTACTTCTCTGCTTTGATACCGTCGAGCTTGTTGCTGATAGAATGCGGAGCGGGCTTTTGCCACGTCACGCTCCTCCTCCAGGGTGTCCAAACTGTCCTGCCGATCAAGCTCGGCTTCTTTCTCTTCATACATGCGCACTCGAGGTGAGTCATGAATTATGTCGCAGGGCAGTACCGCCTCTGCGCCGTACACCATAAAGAATGGTGTGTATCCGGTAGTGCGATTCGGCGTGGTCCGCAGCCCCCATAGTACGGAGTCGAGCTCCTTGACCCAGTGCGTTTCTGATTCCTTCAAGGATCGCACTAGTCTGGGTTTAATGCCGCTCATAATGAGACCATTTGACCGCTCAACCTGACCGTTTGTTTGGGGGTGATAGACAGAGGCATAATCGAGCTTGATGCCCATGTTGCCGCACCAAATTTTTACCTCGTCGGCTGTAAAGTTGGAGCCGTTATCGGTGATGATGCTGTAGGGGACGCCATAACGGTGCACAACCCCGGATATGAAGTCTATCACTGGTCCGGATTCGGCCGTTTTAACTCGTTTGGCTTCTACCATTTGGTGAATTTATCCACCATGAACAATAGGTATTTTTTCTTATGGCTTCCTCCTTTAAGGGGTCCGACCATATCAAGCCCCCAGACCGCAAAGGGCCAAGTAATGGGGATTGTTTGGAGAGCGGTAGGTGGCACATGGCTTTGGTTTGCGAAAAGCTGGCAACCGATGCAATGTTGAACGAGGTCCAGTGCGTCTGCTCGGGCCGTCGGCCAGTAAAAACCAGTACGGAAGGCCTTGCTTACAAGGGCCCGAGCTGCGGCATGGTGGCCGCCAAGTCCAGCATGAATTTCTGCCAAAAGCTGCCGTCCTTCCTCTTCGGAGATGCATCTTTGAAGTACTCCGGTAGCGCTTTTCTTATAAAGCTCACCCTCGTGGACCTTGTAGGCTTTAGACCGCCGTACAATGCAACGTGCCTCGTTTGGGTCCTGAGGGAGTTCTTGCCTAATTAGGTAGGCCAAGATTGGTTCTGTCCACGGGGCCAATGACAGCCATAATCATGTGGGCCGAAGGCGTTATGTCGGTGGCAGAGCCTCCGATTATGTCAGAGTGTTCGGTATCTAGTGTTGTGGCCAGGTCCAGACTGTTGTTGCCGGTCTCTCCTTCCCATACCACGGATGGCTTAAACAGCCTTTCCAAGAAGATATTAGGTGGGACAGGGTCGAGCTTAGCGCCGATGTGGGCGAGGATATCCGCCGCTTGATTGTTTTCCCTGACCACATGGTGGAATTCAAGCCCCTCGAACCGAGCTGACATTTTGAGGACGGCGTTGCGGTAAGCCGCCATTTTTGGGTCCTTGGCGTCAAAGTATCCATTTATTTGAGATATTACGAGGTTCGAATCCCCACGCACCTCTAGGCGTTGAATGCCCATGGAGACTGCTATCCGGAGACCATGCAACAGGGCCTCATATTCTGCTGCATTGTTGGAGTCCGTGTATAATATTTGGAGTACGTATTGGACTGTATCTCTGGTGGGGGATGTCAGGACGACGCCTGCCCCCAGACCAGCCAGCATCTTAGAGCCGTCAAAGTGCATGATCCAATTGGAGTACGCGTCGTACTCTTTAGGGAGTTCGGCTTCTGTCTATTCGGCCACGAAACCAGCCAGTACTTGTGACTTAATGGCTCGTCGTGGTTTGTATGTTATGTCGAACGGGAGGAGCTCGATAGCCCATTTAGCAATCCGGCCCGTGGCATCGTGGTTATTTATTATGTCATTGAGTGGTACTTCAGAGGCCACCGTAATTGAACACTCTTGAAAGCAGTGTCGTAATTTTCGGGATGCCATGAGGACCGCGTATGCTATCTTTTGATAATGTGGGTACCGTGATTTGCATGGAGTGAGGACAGTGGATACATAGTATACCGGCTTTTGAAGCGGGAACTTATGTCCATCCGTCTCTCGTTCGACGACGAGCACTGCGCTTACAACTTGGTGTGTTGCCGCTATATATAACAGCATTGGTTCGCCGACATTTGGCATGGCCAAGATTGGGTTGGTGGCCAATACGGCTTTTATTTCTTCCAGTCCGGCCGTCGCTGCATCTGTCCACTCGAAGTGTTCGGTGCGTCGAAGAAGACGATAAAGGGGTGGTGCCTTTTCTCCTAATCGGGAGATAAAGCGGCTTAAGGCAGCCACGCATCCAGTTAATTTCTAGATTTGCTTGAGGTCTGTTGGGATAGCCAACTGTGACAGAGCTCGGATTTTAGCCGGATTTGCTTCAATTCCTCTACTGGAGATGATGAAGCCCAAGAGCTTTCCGGCGGGCATGCCGAAAACGCATTTTTCTGGATTGGGCTTGATGTCATATGTTCGAAGATTGTCGAACGTGAGCCTCAAGTCGTCTATTAAAGATTCGACGTGTATGATTTTGATGACCACGTCGTCTACATATGCCTCCACTGTTTTGCCAATTTGTGTTTCCAGGCATGTCTGAATCATCTGTTGATAGGTTGCACCGGCGTTTTTGAGCCCGAAAGGCATGGTGTTAAAACAGAAGGGGCCATATGGAGTGATAAATGCCGTTGCGGCTTGATTGGACTCCGCCATCTTAATTTGATGGTATCCGGAGTATGCGTCAAGGAAACACAATGAGTCGTGTCCTGCGGTAGCGTCGATAATTTGATCGATGCGGGGGAGAGGGAAGGAATCCTTGGGGCAAGCCTTGTTAAGGTCCTTGAAATCGACACATAGGGGCCATGATTTGTCCTTCTTTGGTACCATCACCAGGTTTGCTAACCAGTCCGGATGTATTATTTCTCTAATGAATCTGGCCTCAAGTAACTTGGCTAGCTCCTCTCCCATGGTTGTCGCTTAGGCTCAGAGAAACGCCGAAGAGTCTGCTTGACCGGGTTGAACCCCTTTAGAATGTTAAGGCTATGCTCGGCCAGCCTGCGTGGGATTCCTGGCATGTCTGAAGGATGCCAGGCGAAGATGTCCCAATTCTCGCGCAAGAACTCCCGCAGTGCGGCATCTACTGTGGGGTTTAACTGTGCCCCGATGGATGCTGTTTTTGCAGGGTCCGTTGGGTGGACTTGGAATTTTACTATTTCGTCCGCTGGTTTAAAAGACATGGACTTGGGTCTTTTGTCGAGTATCACGTCGCCCCTGTCCACTGTGGAGCGCAGCGCAGTTAGTTCTTCGGCCGCAAGGGCTTCGGATAACGCCTCGAGGGCTAGTGCGGCGGTTTTATTTTTGGCACGGAGTGCTAGGTCCGGATCACTAGCTAGAGTGATGATTCCATTGGGCCAGGGCATTTTGAGCTTCATGTACCCGTAATGGGGTATAGCTTGGAAGATCGGGAACGCCTCCCGCCCTAAAAAGGCGTGGTATCCACTACTGAACGGGGCCACTTGGAATGTGATTTCTTCGAACCTATAATTCTCCGGCGTGCCGAATACCACGTCTAGTGTGATTTTTCCTGCACATCGTGCCTCCCGACTAGGGATAATTCCTCTGAAGGTCGTGCTGCTTTGCTCAATGCGGCTCTTGTCTATTTCCATTTTTCGAAGGGTTTCCTCATAGGTGAGGTTTAATCCACTACCACCGTCCATGAGCACTTTAGTAAGCCGGAAGCGTCCACAATTGGACTCAGGACCAAGGCGGCTGGTGCTCGGGCTGTTCGGAATTTGGGTTCGTCACTGGCATTGAAGGTTATAGCCGTGTCGCTCCATGGATTTATTGCTGCTACGTGGCAGACTTCGGCAAGGCTACGGAGTGCACGCTTACGCCTATTATTTGAGGCGAAGGTCTCGAAGACTGTCAATATTGTATTGTTATTTTCCACGGGATGGTGCTCTGTTGTATTGTTGATGAGAATATCCTCGCCGCTCTTGGCCACCTGCCGGAGTATCCAACATGCTCTAAGGCTATGTGTTGGCATGGTATCCGTTGTGTTGTGAATTTTGCATGGCCCATTGAGCCATCCCTCCAATACAGTTCCACGCCCTGTAGTGGGCTTTGGTTTCTTTGTAATTGGATCGGGTGACTTACGAGAGTACACCCTTTTAGTTCGGACGGGGGGTTTGATGAGGGCCTAAGGATCCCAGAATTTTGTTTGGGTTTTCCAGGCGCTTTCCATCGCACAGTACTTCTGTACTATGGCCGCCAAGTCGGCGAAGTGTGCTATGTCACTGCGACTTATGGCGTTGAGGATTCCCTTGTCCGTCAAATTTTTGCAAAAGAATGAAATTGCGTCTTCCTCGCGACAGTCCTTAACCTTGCTCATTACAAGGAGCAATCTGGCCCAATAGTGATGTACTGTCTCTTGGGGCTCTTGTCTAATGTGGGAAAGATCACTTATATCTGGGTGGGTGGGTAGATTTAGGTCCGAACCCTGACCCGATCTGAGACCCATGGGCGGAGGAGCTTCTGAGCTTGGCAGTTCGGGCTCCGGGATGTTGCCCAATAGATCTAGCCCGCTGTCTGATTCTAGGTTCAAAGCTTGGGCAATGTCCTCCCGTAGACGGGTATCCGGCTCGGAGAGTTCGGGAATCCTGACATAGTTCGTCCTCAAGATAGAGGAAGAATTGCTGCATTGCTCCTCCACCACCGCTATCTGATGGGTGACCGACGGAGAATTGATCTCCCTTTGGTCGGGTTTAAGCCCGATCCAATCATAGTCCGTAGCGACACCCAAGGTGGCGATGCGATCCAAGAGCTCGTTCAAGGAAGAGAGCTCCATAGGATCCATCTGCTCGGCGAATCCCGAGCCGACGTGGAGGCTGTTTTTGATGACCTGAGATGTCATCGCCGGCGCAACGGCCGAACGGGCGGTCATGACGAAGCCGCCTAATCGGAGGGTTTGGCCTACAGCCAGGGCTCCCCCCGAGGTGATGTTGTCCTTGACAACAAGACGAGCCATCAAGCCTTATGATGACGGCACAGTGGAACTCTCAATGAAAGCACCAATGTCTGTGTCAAAACTGGCGGATCTCGGGTAGGGGGTCCCGAACTGTGCGTCTAAGGCGGATGGTAACAGGAGGCGGGGGACACGATGTTTACCCAGGTTCGGGCCCTCTCGATGGAGGTAATACCCTACTTCCTGCTTGATTGATCTTGATGATATGAGTATTACAAGAGTTGATCTACCACGAGATCGTAGAGGCTAAACCCTAGAAGCTAGCCTATGATTCTGATCGTCCGTCCTATAGACTAAACCCTCCGGTTTAATAGACACCGAGGGGGCTAGGGTTACACAGAGTCGATTACAAGGGAGGAGATCTACATATCCGAATTGCCAAGCTTGCCTTCCACGCCAAGGAGAGTCCCATCCGGACACGGGACGAAGTCTTCAATCTTGTATCTTCATAGTCCAACAGTCCGGCTAAAGGATATAGTCCGGCTGTCCGAGGACCCCCTAATTCAGGACTCCCTCACCAGGTATAACCAACTTTGGCAAGACTTAGAGTTTTCACCCTGGAGCTCGAGACTAGAGTACTTGAGAAGCACCACCATATCAATGTCAATCATGTGTTGTTGCCACCACTTTTCCACGATCCAAGTAGCTACATGTGTTGCGCTAGAAATCCCACCAATGCCGCTACACAACCATATCCCCTGCGTTATAGATTGATCTCACCACCAAAAGCAGACTGCCCGAAGTGAGAGCCGCCAAACCACACAAAAGGGTGTTCAGGCTGCATCCCGCGACCTCACCAAATCGAGTCATCAGCAACAATATACCGCCAACACTTGAATGGCGTCAAGCAATCCTTGGCCATAAACCAAATGCATCTAGATCACCTAGAGGATATGGTTGTTAGACCAGCCAACCATATCCTCCAGAAAATTGTCAAAATAGGAAAACCCACTCCTTCATATTTTCTAGAAGCCCCCTGTGTCCCTAAATTTGTTAAGAGGGCCCTCTAAAAAACACCTCAAAATATAGGGGAAAGAGGAGGAACTATAGAGTGCACTCTATTCCTCCAATTTTTTGGCGTCGGGGAAGTTTCACACCCAACTCCTACCTCCTACAGTCAGGCACCTCGTCGCACCACTGCAGTTTCAGTCACACCAATACCGCCAGATTCCACCAAAACGCACGATGCACCGCTTCATTTCGTTCCTTCCGCTGACCTTGTCAGCTCGCTCTAGTCTGGCAAGGCCCGACCAATTGCTACCATGGCTGTGTCCTGGGATCTTGATGCGGGCCTCCATTTGCCATATCTCTTCCTTTCCTCGATCTCGCGACGCTACCCGTCGCTGCGCCGGCCAGGCGCCGCCTTGGCACCCTCCCCATCTCCATCACACACTAATGTGGATCGGTTCTATCACACACCCTAGCATCAAATTATGTGCCATGAAAGCATCACGCACGTTATAAAATAAAACCATGTGCCTGAAAATGAAACGTGTGTGATAGCCAACACATCGCGGATGATTGGGGGGGGGGATTGTGTGCCCTTCCGTGCACACAGTTTTACTTGAAGAAGTGTGTGCGATGAACTGAACTATCGCACACGTTTCATTTAAATGAATCATGTGTTCAACATAGCACAAAGTTGTATTTATAAAATCATTTGTGATATGTAAATCATCCCACACATAACTTTTGGATGTGTCATGTGCGATTTACAATTGACACACGGTATGGAATATGTTTAGAGTCATAGATAATTATACCTAAGAAGTGGTGTGTGATGATGTTCTCACAATTTCAATAACCGAAAGTACCCACCACACTTAATTTATAAGATAAAATATTGGAATTCCTTTACATTGGTAAAATCTGAAAGTTTAAACAAAAATATCTAACTACACATGTAGCTATAGCTAGACGTCGTCTTCTGGTTCGATGATGGATAACAGACACATCGATATTAAGCGGGCGACGTCCATGTGGCAGACAACCACATCCACCACTTCGATCGAGTGCGCCATGCCAGCTTCGCTACATCCATTCACCACACGTCTACAACATTCTTGCTCAAAACACGGCCTATCCCCAAAGTCCCACCTCTAGATGGCACTTGAGGAGTTTGGCGTGAATTTGTGTAAGGTACACGAAGGAACTCTAAGTTTGCTACATCATGAAAAACGTAAGCAAGTTTCATTTATCATACATAATTCTCTGTTATTGACACCTTTCGATCATTTTACTCCGCTGTTTTGGCACTTTCTATCATTGAAAGTTGTGTTCCTTTTAACCTACAGGTTCGAGCAGCAAGAGCAATGGCAAAATCTGATATCATGTTTCTTAGTTTCAGCAGCCGAAACCTTTCTGATATTTGGTCCAGATAAGAAGAAAGGAAAATCATCAGAGGAGCAATGAAATATCTAATTAGTTAACTAGTGTGTAGTATCACGATGTGAACTTTGTGCCATTACTTTCGGTCACTACTTCGTTATAGCTTCATGTATTACTTGGAGACACAACTATGTTAATTATGTAGAGTCGAGAATTGTGAACTTATTGTGCGGTGAATTATGTAGGGTATTTTTTTTCATAAAAAAAGGATCCGGATTTATTATAAAGGTTCATAACAAGTACAAAGCACCTCAAAAAAGGAATGTACCTCGAGGTCCTTGGACCACTGAACGACCACTGTTACATTCAAAATGAGCCAATGACACACCACGGTCGCCACTATTTTACAGGAGCCGGCCTAACCTTGTCGATGACAACTGGGAACTCTTGATGCTCGTGCCCTAAAAACCAATGCACAAGAGCTGCAAGTGTCACCTTTGGATCCTCGATTTGATCTAACGTTTTTGACACCAAATCTCATCGTTTTGCACACATGGTGAGAAACCCTTACCCCGCTTCCTGAAGGAGATGGCATGATTTTACTCTTGAACTCAGTCGACTCCATCCCAACGGACGTATTTGAGGAGGATTGGAACCCGGGAAAACAGCTCTAAGATGAAGCGCCGCCATCCGCCCAACGTCGCCCCTGTGATGAAAAAACCAGGACTTAAACTTCTAGTCGGAGCCAAGGCACCGGGATATCCTCCCCCCACTGGCATTCCGAAGGGAGATGGATCCACGAGCTCATCGATGGAGCCTCGGCGGGACGAGCTAGCCCTAGCTGTCGAGTCACAAGATCAAAAGATGACCGCATATTATGTAGAGCCGTTGAGACCTTTTAAGTGTGGTGATACACTAATTTGAATGTTAATACTCTGCATATGTAACAGGAAAAATATGCTTTCGAAGTCTAACGTTCCTTCTACTCTTCAGGTCATGGATAATGGAATTTTTTTATGCAGCCTTGTTGGCATCCTAGGTAAGCTACATCACTAGATATTATTAAGTCTTTGCAAAGCATTGTGAATTCTGATGCTATGTAAAAGTATGTGTTGTTCAGGTCGATGAGATACCTGCCTTCGTAAACCACCATAAACTCCAATGCTAGAGATACATCACTCAACTCTGGAATCATATATTTTATCATATGTGTAGATTTTTTTTTCTTTCACAATCCCTGTGCACCAAATAAGTTAAGCGGCCGTTATGTTCACTTTGGCAGAATAAAACAAATAAAAAAGGAAATTTTGAATAGTTTTTATAGTTGATAAAAGTTCCAAAAAAATGAAATATAACAATAGGCTTAGAAAACCAACATGGTGGTAAAACCCATAGCCGTTCGACTTTCTCCGTTTCATTACTTCATTCTGTTTCGGCTAGTCTATGTTGTTCATGCCTCCATCGGCGGCCTTCACCTTAGACAAACTCGTGGTTGTCACGCAGACGCAGTGCGGCATTGTGCGCAATGTTGGCAACAACGGCGGTCAGCATCACCAACCCGGATGACATGCGTGTGGTCGTGAGACCATAGAGGCTGCAGTTTAGTGCGACAAAGGAGTAAAAGACCAACTTCAAGCATCGAATCTTTGTGAGTGACACCGACAAGTACATTTGTTCTTGATCATGTGGAGCGATAGCGATCACATGGTAAAAGGCCCCATTGCCATCACCTGCTTGGCGAGCCAAGTTTAGAGATGTGATCTATGTGGGGCTGGGTGGCAAGTTTCTGTTTGCGTGGTGGGCCTAAGTGAATGAAGAAGTCCCGTATTTGATTTCTGAAGAAAGATTCTATGCATGACTACCACATTGCACATGCATAGGTTAAAGTGCACCTTTAAAACGGGAATTTTTTTCCCAGCAGACAGACAGGGGTTTGTATTCCTAAACATTTAAAATACAGAATAAACTCCTTGTACGGGTAGAGAATGAGAAAGCGACTAGCTAGGCCTTTTCTCTCCAGCCCACAAAGTATCAGGCCTGTGTTAAAATATATTGCCCGCCTCCCTTCACCAGTTCGGACTTTTGAATGAGTTGGCTAGTGCATGAATCCAATATGGTATCTGAGCCAAGAAGTCTTGAGTTCAAGACCCTGCCAACGCAGTATTAAATAAAATGATTCTGCGGCCGGTGCTTAAGGCTGATGGTGTGAATTAAGCTCCTCTTCTTTTCCTCTCCGTAATTTAGGGTGCATATCATGTGCTCCCGCCACTTAAATGTTCTCATCTTTTTTGTGTGTGAAAACATGCTCTCGTCTTTCAAAAGACAAATATAAATGTTTGTTTCGTGTTTTCCTACGTCCTTCGGTAACCAACCCCCCCCCCCCCCCCCCGGCGTAAAAGTTTAAATGAAACTTAAAATACTTTAAAATGCAATTGCCATATTAGCATGCTGATCAAACATATTGATAAATTGATTTGGATGCAAAAGACTCTCTTACCCTTTTTGATTGAAAGGGGTAACTTATAATCTCCACCTTTAATTTATATTGAAATCCATAAGCTGTTCTAAGGGGGTGCGTACCAAAGCAAAGTTCGTTTCAAGAATGTATGAATGTTCAAAAAGCATGTGCGTATACTTTCTAAAACTTTTGAATCCTAATTAGAAATAAACATTAAAAAAAAAGGAAATGTGAATAGTGTGGTCATGTATTCATGTGTGCTCATCCCGACGTTATGGGAGGAGAGGACAAAGGGCATGGGCATGCACCTTGAGCACCAGATGATGCATATGACCCTCTGATATTGGCCAGTGATCAACAACCACATCGATGTATGTTTGTACGTCGCCGAGGAGAGTTGCAAGTCATTTCTATTGCGTGCGGCCATTCATATTATTTTGGTTTCCATGTCTTCAGCTTGCTCACACAAAACTCTATCTGTGACCTATGGCATCTCGACCTCTCTATATATACACGTAGTTTGTCCAGTGAAAGTGTGAAACCATGCTATCAGCTTTGTATTTCTCCATGGGCTATGAGACACATGGTTTATCTAGCATGATCAGTGAAGTGAGATAGTGGAGAGAACCAAATAGGCATCATGTAAGTGTAATGAGACGAGTAAAGCTCCTGAGCCAGGTCACTTGACGACCCTTTGATACACCTGAACACCACAACCACCGTGTGTGAACCCAGCATGAACACCTCAACACCAAGATATTCAGCAACTTGCCCGTCTCTAAGGTGTTGTAGCTAACACTAATGGCGCATGTGATATGCCCGGTGCACGGACCGACATGCTGGGCGGCGGCGCACAGAGTCGTCTTGTTGCCTGGCACGCCATGGGCGGTGCAAGACCAAGAGCTGTCGTGGTAGGGGACATCTTGGCAGAAGCAGCGGGGCTGGCAAGCCGTGGACTGCGTCGTTGCTGCCCATGATAATGCCATGAACCAACTGCGATGTGTTGGCGGCATACACACGGAAAAAAATCCTATGCGACCTGGGTCGCACGCCTTGATCGTGAGACCCTATTCAGCGGACGACACTTGGCGAAACCGAATCGTAAGCTATTAATCCTCTGTTTCCATTAACTTCCGCAGCGAAATCCCAAGTCCCTTTTCCATCTTCCTCTCGCTCGCCGTGGCAGCCGCCGTCTTGGCCGCCTCGGATGCTCTCGCCGCGTTCCTCGGCTCCCGGAAACTCGACCTCTCCGGCTCGCTCGCCGCGGCCGCGGCCATGGCCGCCGTCCCCGCTGCTCTACCCCGTCTTCCAACTTTCCAAGGCCGCTCATCTGTTCGTTACGTCGCTACCCACCGGAGCTCCGTCCACGGCCATCGTTCAGCTCCCCCGCCGTCCACGCCTCCACGGCCACCATCAAGCTCCTCTGCAGCGCTGCATCTTGGCACATGGGGCTGGAATCACGTGATAGATGGAAGGAACGGGAATAGCTAGTTGTTACTGGATTTAGAGAATTAATTGGCTTGTTTTTTTAGGCTAATTAATTGACTTGCCTGCATTGAGGGGTTCTTGCCAAGTGTCCATCGCTGGACAGGGTCTCACGATAAACCTATGCGACCCGGGTCGCATAGAATTTTTTTTCCCATACACACCTCCGGTCCCAACACGCGCGGTCGCCCCAAGCACATGGACGCAAGACGCAGCTGCGAGGGTCGTCAAGGAAGCAAACACCCGTGCAACCACGATAAATGGCATCGCCATCCTTTCTGAAGTTAGTTGCATATGCGATACTAACGTTCAGTTCTTCGTGTGTGTGAGTGTTTTTTCCATAAATGAAGTTCTTATTAACTCATAATATATCATCAAGTGGACATAGTAATACAAAATAAAATGAGTGACACCTGGTCTATATGTATAATTAAGATGCGCACAACGAGAATGGACATAGCGACACCAGTATCTTTATGTGGGACCAAAAAAATTGGCAGATGTGGTCTAACTACGCATCGTTACAAGATTATAGTTGCTAAAGAGACTTCCTTATCTATGTTTAAGATATATTTCTTAATGTACTTCTGCTTCAGTACAAGCCCCGTAAACACAAGGACAGCCGCAATTAGCCCATACATCTTCACAAAAAGGGGCAGGATGGTTTTATTTAAAAAACGTGTGGCGTGGCGAAGTGGCCGGCCGGTCAGCGCGTCCCATCTCCTCTGTCTTGACATGGCGTGTGTACAGGCGGGAATCATGTTAAAATAGCAACGGTTTCCTGTTCTAGGTTATCCCAGGATTGGCAGCTTGGCTTAAAGAATATGGGTTTCTCTTTCTGGTGCAAAATTGCATTGCGACTAAATGGGTCGGCTCAACATTGCAACTTCCTTGAGCATTTTTTTTAGTAAGTTTTATGGCCCTGTTCGGACCGGTGCTAGAACGTTTCATGTATTTTTCTTTCTTTCTTCTATTACTATGTGTTTTTAATTGGGGTTTCATGGTTTTCTGCATTTTTTCCTAATACATGTCAAAATTTGCAATATATGTTGTACATTTTTCCTATACACCGACAACATTTTTTTGCTATACATTATGTTGGAGCATTATTTTGGAAAAATGTTAAACTTTTTCAAATATAAGTTGAACATTTTAATTGACTGGTTTGACCATTTTTATTATATAGCGTGAACCTTTCTAGACACTATTATTTTCAAAAATGTGAAAAACATATTTCTGAAATGTGTGAACAGTTTTTTGAAATCGTATTATTTTTCACCAACATTTTACATTGTATAATTCTTTGTTAAAATGTTATGGACGTATTTTGAAATGCGTGAACATTTTTTAAAATGTGATCAACTTTTTTCCAAAATTCTACTAATTTTTTTAGAAGATGTGTGGATTCTTTTTCTTTCCATTGTGTAAAAATATTTCACTGTATGATGAACTTGTTTTTACATGCTAAATATAAATAAAAGTAGCAAAGGAAAAAAACGAACAAATCAACAAATAAGTAATGAAGCAACACGTCGTAACTTTTTACCGGGCCACCCCATTTAGAACGTCCCTTGAGGCGACACTACACTCGGTCCCGCTGCAGGCGAGACGAGTAATCCTGTTGGACGCCTATAGGAGTCGATTAGAGTCCTGCAATCAGACCGGACGGAACAAATCGAACGTGAACCGGGAACAAAAAACTAGGGCCATTGAACCCTACGAAATACTCTTTCCGTTCCAAAATAAATGTCTTAACTTTAGTGCAACTTTGTACTAAAGTTTTACAAAATTGAAACACTTATTTTGAGATGGAGGTAGTAGAAAAGATCTGACGCCTGAGGTTTGCTTTGCTTAATTCCAGAATATGTTACCTACGAAAAAGAAAAGTTGCTAATGGACCGGCCCACTTTAGCACATTCAGTTTATACAGGTTTACTTTGCTTTTTTCTCTTCGGTTTTGTAGTCTGTTTTTTTTAGCAAACCAACCGTTGATTTTTAAGGGGATTTAAATACAATAAAATTATTTTCAAATATATGAGTAATTTACGAAAATGTTCACTTTGTATTTATTTTTTAAAATCTATATATTTAATAAAAAGGTCATTGCATAATGGATAAACATTCACCGTATGTAAAATAATTCATTGTGTATTTGAAAAAGGAACTTCGTACATTGAAAAATGTTCACCGTATATAAAAAAAGTTAATTATTTATTTGGAGAAAAATTCAGCATATATTAATAAAACTTCAGCGTGTGTTTGAATAAAATTCACTGTATATTTGGAAATTGCCTATAGTACAAAAATATAGAAAATAAAACGTGAAAATTATAGACAAAAAAACAGAAGAAAACCCAAATCAGGTTGATAACTACTCCAAATCGGGAGTATAAAAACTAAACGAAAAAAATGAAAAAAAAGGGAAAATTTAAATAGAGACCGCACGCGAACAAAGGTCGGACCACCTCACTTCGCTGTGAGCGTGGCCTCGCCTACTTGACGCCTGCGGGCATCACTAGGATTTGCCAGGCAAAAGCCTTCATTGACGCGGCTATACGTCGCTTATTGCGAGAGGTATGGTATCGTCGCCTGAAGGAACGCCATAGTATGCCGGCCAGGTAGCAGGTTTATTATTTTCTTCACTACGTTTTGTTTTTACTATCGTTTTTCCCTTCTTATTTTAAAAATATTGTAAATACATATATTTGATGAAAAAATACTTACATTTTGAAGAAATGTTTGTGCAGTGTTAAGAAAATGTCTGTGCGATTTAAAAAAATGTTGATAGCATTTGAGAAAAAATGTTTGTGACATTCAAGAAAGGTTCACACACTACGAAAAAATGTACGCGGTTTTTTAAATATAAATAAATTATACAATGTAGAAAAATGTTTTTATAATTAAAAAATGTTTCGTGCCATTCAGAAAGATGTAGCTTATATTATCAAAAAATGTTAACATGCTTCAAAAAATATGTTCATAAAATTTTAAAAAAATATAAAATATAAATCAAAAGGATAAAAAGAACAAAGAACCTCGAAGAAAAAAATTGTCAAACCCGAAGAAAATCATATAGCAACCGAGCGAAGCGATGGAGGCAGTGTGCGATCGAGCGAACGCTCTAAAATGTGCCATCACAGAAACAACACATCAGGAATAAGCTAGTATCGGAACTCCTATTGACGGGCCGCATCCGAGCTCCCCCTTCCTCTAGTGGTGGGCAGAGGCAACCAGCGCTGCTCCTCCCGCCATGAGGAAGGGCCTGGCTTCCATCATCCTCCTTGCCGTCTGGCATATTTGGAAGCTTCGCAACTCCTGCATCTTGGACAACACTCAGCCGTCCTGCTGGGAGCTCCTCCAAACCATTAAAGACGAGGCACGGTCCTGGGCCAAGGCCAGTGCTAAAGGAATGGCGGCCATCATCCCTCCGTAGTATGTTTCTAGCATAGGGTCGGGCTGAGCACCCCTTGTCTTCTGCTCCTTAAAGTGTGTCACACCAGCCTTGTGTAAGCGACAAACGTTGCTTTGTAACCCTTTTTCACCTTCTTTCTATTAATGGAATGATACGCTTCTTGCGTATTCGCGAAGGAATAAGCTAGTAGTTGCAAGCGAAAGCGAGTAGCTGGGCTTCTGATTAGCGATGGAGCCGCGTCGAGTTTGGGTAAAGTGGTGGTCTGTCTTTTTACCCTTTGGTGGCCACTTCGGTGGTGTCGAAGAAGAAGGATAGACACTGGTATTTTGCATGGGATTTTCTTATCTTTTCAGTCATGTAAGGTTGGTGCTTACGTGTCTTGTAACTTAATCTTTATTCTATAAATGAGACATGTATTACCATGAAAAAGCTGGGCCTCGTTCTTGCTCCAGTCCATGAACTGTCGGGCCTGCGACGCGGCGCTAAGGAAGAATACCGCGTGCGGCGGTGTGTTTCTTGTAGCGTGCGGTTTCTTATACGCCAGCCAAACCGCCAGTTTGATCGCATCGCCCACACACAATACAATGGCCTCATTGTTGCTCAGATCTGGTCAGGTGTGCTTCCCCCGGTGCCCAGGCCGCTCGCGGTTGCTCTCCGATGGTGTTGGGAGGTTCCAGTGCAAGGTAATTAAGCCCCTCTTCTCATCCTTTCCCAGTAGCAATAACTAATCCGTCTCGTCTCTTCACTAGGGTTTCATTGGTTCGAGGAATTAGGGCGAACTAACCCGTAGTTGTTGGGATGTGCGGTGCGATCTATCTAATTAACTACACGTTGTTGCACAACTATAGCTTCTTCCTTTTACGTACTACTCCCTCCGTCCCGAAAAACATGTCGCGACGGCATTTTTACAAAAAAAACCTCTAGCTTCTCCCGACCAAACCCGCGCTCCTCGTCGTCCTCCTCCGACAGAAGCAGCAGCTGCGCTGCTCCCCACCGCCGCAGCTTCCCTGCTCCCCACCGCCGCAGCCCCCCTGCTCCCCCGCTCTCCCGCCGCAGCTGCCTCCTGCTCCGCTGCCGCCCGCCTGCCTCCCCAAGCTCCCCCCCTTCCTCAAAAAGATCTTCGATTTCCCCAGCTGCCGCCGCGCTCTGCTCCGGCTACGCCGGAACTGCCGTCGGAGAGCCCGGAGGCGCCGGATCCGGACCACCAACAACAACCTAAAGCCCGACGAGCAGCCAGGTGTTGTCCTCGCTGTCGACGACGACGGTGCCGTCGACGCCATGGAGCGAGGGCGAGATCCTCCAGTCGGCCAACGTCAAGAGTTTCGCCTTCACGGAGCTGATTTTCAGCTGCTGCTGCTGCCCCCGGTAGCGCCGACACCGTGCGGCGTGCGGCTGTACGAACAGAGAAGGCGTCTACTGAAATAAAATCTACTGACGAAACTAGCTTAGAGAAGGTGCCCCCGTTGATGAAGGCGTCTACTGACGGTACCCAAGAGCGTGGGGTACGAACAGAGAACAACATGAATAATCAGCTACTGCTATGAGGCAGCGGTGCAAGAACAAGATGAACACCTCAACATGTGCATTGCTGGTCAGTGTTTACATCTCCATCTTCTCTGTTACTCAAATGTTCTGAACCTTCTGAATCTCTGAACCACTTCACTGAATGTGAGTAAAATCTGTTCATTTTCTGAACCACTTCACTGAATGTGTGTAAAATCTGTTCATTTTCTGGTTGGAATATTTGGACTAGTTCTGCTAGTTTAGAGAGTATTGCATAGTTAACTGAACAATTTTGCACAGATAACTGAATAGTTTTGCAAGCATTCGATCTCTGAAAAATTTTGTTTTCTGTAAGATTTATACTGTCTCTAAATTCAGTCATGAACTATGAACTCTGAAATTAGTACTGTCCCAATAGCATTTTAAATATTCAGTTAGGACTGCACTTTTAAAGTTCAAGATACTCCTGTAAATTAAACCTCAACTTGCAAAGTTGTTGTTTTCTGTTAACTGAAATTATAGTGACTACTCCTACTTTTTCCTTCTCCTCTGTTCTGAAACTTCAGCTATCATATCTACAGTACCTAGTGTCAGAACAGAACACTGTATATCTATAGCTTCATTTTAGAAATTTAGTTAGTGCATTTCTAAAATGGCAAAGATTATGGCGCAAAGATTAGTTACATCACATCAAGCATGCCATGCCATCTTTGATTCTGTTTTTGATGGAGTACTAGGTAACCTTGTGAAGTGAATAATCAGCATGGGCAATAAATATCCACTACTACTCCCACATTATGTCTTTGATTTTGTTTTTTGATGGCACTGAATCTTGAAAATACTAGCAGAAGTAATATTGTCAACCACTGGGCCCCAAGGAGATATCATCATCAGTAGATATCTACAGTTTTATTACTGGAGCCACCATACAAACCATGCAAACCTCATATTCTTTTGTTAGCTGAGAAGATCTGCTCTAGTATTTAGCAGAAGGATTACCACCACTACTATCTTATGTTGTGTAGGTACTTAGAAGTTAATTAGGATCTTAGCTTAGAAGACCTGCTCTAGCACTGCATTTTAACTGAATTTTCAGATTATGATCATGAGTAGATATCTACGATTTTAACACTGCATTTTAACTGAATTTTCAGATTATGATCATGAGTAGATATGATCATGATTAGTTATTACTGGAGCCACCATACAAACCATACACATGTCCAGATTAAACAAAAAGTATCATGTTTAACTGAATTTTCTGTGCATTTTAACACTGCATTCTGTGTGGGTGCAAAAGTCTAACAACACTAGAACTGAACTGATTGATCTATACATGTGTAGGAGGAGCTAGATCCTTTTCTCCAAAATTTTGGCAGACTTATTGTGACATAGAGTACTGAATGTGTACTCAATAAATTCAGTTAAACTTGGACATGACTGCAGCCCATTTAAACTTGGACTACAAATATTGGATGGATCCATTTAAATTGACAGAAAACTAAATATTCACTGTAGTCTCAATTAACTGAATTTTCCGAAGCCATTTTCCTGCTCACAAGTTGACAGAAAACTGTTTGAAACAAATTTTGACACAAGTTGACTGAAACAAATTTAGAAAGCATAGTACTCCTGTGATTTAGAATGCATCTTTAACTGAATTTACTAAGTTAAGTGTCATACACAGGAATTCTGCACGCCATCCAAATTGATTTACTAAATATTGGATGTTCAGCACTGTAAGTCAATTTTCTTCCTTTGATAAACTTTACTCCATTCTTTGTATCTAATCTATCCACGCTATGGCTGCATATTTACTTACTGTACCAAACATGTCCACTGCATATATGTTTTTGTTATGCCAATCATTTCAGTAAATTAGAATATACAATAGTATTTCTTGCAA
Organism: Aegilops tauschii subsp. strangulata; assembly: GCF_002575655.3. Lineage (NCBI taxonomy): Eukaryota > Viridiplantae > Streptophyta > Magnoliopsida > Poales > Poaceae > Aegilops > Aegilops tauschii. The sequence continues at coordinate 453,767,535 of NC_053040.3, forward strand.
ATTGTTGTGTGACTATTCTTGAGATGGTCTTTCTTGTTTTAGCTGATCCATCCCATGTGATATGCTAGATTTTAGCATCTCTATTGATGGACCTTTAATGAAACTAAAGAATAACTGGAAGCGTACTTGATAGCATGAAATGGACCTCTTATACACATGCTCTTGCTAATTGCAAGAATAACTGGAAGAATAATATATGTTCTTTATATTTATACATGCTCTCGCTGTAGCAATAACCTATCTTTTCAATTGCTCCACTGCTCGTTTATTTACCGTATATCTGTTTGTTATGTAAGTCATTTTACTTAGTAAAGTATAGACAGTATTATTTCTTGCAAATTATTGTGTGACTATTCTGGAGATGGTCTTTAAGTGTTCCTATCTAGACTTCTTATTTTAGGCTTTTAGCTGATCCATTCCATGAGATATGCTAGATTTTAGCATCTGTATTGATGAACCTTTGATGAAACTAAAGAAAAACTGGAAGTGTCCTTGATAGCATGAAATGGACCTCTTAACTAAATACTCAGTCATCCACAGTCCTTTTATTTGTTCCATGCTGATAGCTTTGCTGATTTAACATTAATAAGAAAACCATATTGATTTTAAATTTTACACGCAGCTCCTGAGGTGAAAATAGATTGAAAGAGATGTCATCATCAGAGGATGAGCAAGTTGAACACGACACTGTAGAACATGAATTGTTTTCCATGCCATCTGATGCCATGGAGCATGGAACAAATAGCAGCAGCAGCACATAGCAGCAGATCAATCTAAAGATCAATCTACAAGCTACTGTACCTTCTTCAGAGTGCAAATAGCAGCAGCAGCAACACGTCACAGTCACTTGGACCAGCAGCAGCAGGAACACGGCATGTTCACTTGGATCAGCAGCATCAACACGAGCAGAGGAGCAGCAGCAGCACGGGCTAGCTCCACCGGCGGCAGAGGAGAAACAGAGCAGCAGCAGGCACGCAGGGTCGCAGGCAGAGGAGAAGGAGCAGCACGGCAGCTGGTGGGGGCTCGACGAGGAGTTGCGGGAGATAGAGGAGGACGCACGCAAGCTCTTGTCCACCGGATCGTGGAGGCCGGTTCCGGCGACGCCCGTAGTAGATCACGGCGGGAGGGATCGCGGCGGCGCACGGGAGGCAGCTCAAGGTGGACTCGCGGGAGCTCGAGGAGGACTCGCGGTAGCTCGAGGAAGATGAGAGGGAGCTCCTGCTCCGCCGGATCGTGGTGGGAAATTCCGGCAACGTCCGCAGGTAATCCGGCGAGAGGGGATCGCTGCGGCACAGGTTTGGGCGGCGGTGGCGGAGCAGGTACTTGGCGACGGCGGCGGCGTCGAAGGTACGTGGCGACGGAGGCGGAGCACTTCCTGATGGGCAGCAAATCACGCAGCTTGGCGGCGCCGGCCCCTAGCGACGCACGGGCGACGGCGGAGGGAGAAGACGGGGGTGGAGGGACTTCTTTGCGACTGTTTTGAACCTATGATGGCCTTTTTGTAAAATTACCAATGAACTACGGGTGCGACACGTTTTTCGGGACGGAGGAAGTAGATGCTAAGATTTTTTTTATTTACAATTTCTCAATTTGCTAACAGTTTAGTCTATACAAATGATGCACCATGTCGAGCTACTGATATGGTTAATGTGATGCCGTTCAGCATAGTCATATATGGGTTTTCTTCTTCTTGTGATACAATGGCTTTCAGCTTGAAACAAAATATATGGAAGTTTATAATACTTTCATTTGTCTACAGCATTGTTGCTCACGCTCCAAGCTTACCGAGGATCCATGCCAGATGACACTGCATAGCTATTTCCTCGAGTTACAGAAACAAAGCCGAATTGCGTCTAAAAATAACGAACGGTAAGAAAGTAATTACTTTTTTGCTGGAATATATGCACAAAATTAAATTTCTCTTATTTGCATTTATGTTCCTTTTGATATGCAGTTTTGAGCGGCGGAAAATTCTGTACGCATGTTTCTTTGGTCCTATTATATTCTATCTTGGCATAGACATACGCAAGAAGAAGAAACTGTGAGGGGGCAATGCAAGCTCGAACTTAGTGTGTATCGTCCACCTGAACTTTCTATGCGGTGGACTAAGCTATGGACTTAAAAAAAATTACTATGTTTTTTGTTGTGTTAGATCTGCATGTAATGAAAGATGATGTTTGTACTTCATATAGAACTAACCACTACTAATTACACACACACACTCTCTCTCTCTCTCTCTCTCTCTCTCTCTCTCTCTCTCTCTCAAGTAGAAAAGGATACAATAACCCCAAGATTGACATGTTTAATTTGCCGGGTACAACAGTTTTGTGCGAGTTCCCTTTCACAGGTTGTTAGTAGATCTCGCATTTGCCGAGCAACACACTCGGTGAAAATTGGAACTTGGCAAAGGATAGCCTTTGACAAGATCATCTCTAGAAAAACTTGGCAGAGGATGGCGCATGTAGTTTTCACAGAGGGCCCATGGAGTGGAACTCGGTAAAAAATGTGACCCATGTCCCTTTTGTTCTTAGTTGATCGCTCCGATTCTCGGCAAACACTTTGTTCATGTGATTTCGTGTGCCCCCTCTCTGGCGGGCTCCACGATGTCTAGCCCTAGCATTTATTTGGAAGGGGATACTCCATGTTAATTTTAGTCCTTGTTTATGTTGAAGTAGGTCATAGGATCATCACAAACCCAACGAGAAGCCAACTCCAAGCAGGAGTAGGCTAGGCGGCATCGGAAGGGGGGAGGTTCGCACTGAATCCTTGAAACTTCCTACTGGATGGTACATTTGTGAAGGAGGTGTCACTTCAAAGTTGTATACTGACTTTATCCTCATCAAACCACCCATGTATACCCATATTAGGGCCCCATGCGAAAGGGGGAGTAGTTCTAAAACTTCACTGCGTGATGTCATGTGCCCCTCCCCCCCACAAGCCCTGCGACATCTAGCACTAACTTTTCATCGAAGGGACCACCCATGTTACTTTTATTCTTGTTTTTGTTGGAATAAGTCACAAGATCATGACAAACCAAATGAGAGACCATGACCAAGCATGAGTTGTCTCGGAAACACGGGAAGGGGTTCACACTAAAGCCCTGGAACTTCCCACTGGATGGTTCGGTTTGTGAAAAGGATGTGTCGTACAAAGTGCACTGACTTTTTCGTCATAAAACCACCCGTGTATACCAATGTTAGAACCTCATGCAAAATGAGGAGTGGTTCCAAAACTTCCTCGCACAATTTCATGCTCCATTTTCTCTGGCGGGCCCTGCTACGTCTAGCCCTAGCTTTTATTCGGAAGGGGCCACCTTTTATACCCATGTTATTACCCCATGCTCCACTCTCTCTGAATTTTTCCTAATCAAACCACCCTTCTATACCTATGTTAGTACCCCATGCAAAAGGAGTAGTGATTCTAAAACTTCCTCATTCAATTTTGTGTGCCCCCTCTTTGGTGGGCCCCGCTGCGGCTAGCCCTAGCTTTTCTTCGTAAGGGGCCACCCCTTGTTACTTTTTGTTCATTTTTGGGTTGGACTAGGTAATAGGATCATCACAAATCAAAGAGAGGCCAAGTCCAAGCAGGAGTTGCCTCGGCGACACCGGACGGTCGGACAAGTTCATGTGGGATAGTCCGATTTGTGGACGTACAGGACCACTTCCTTTGTTGGCCTTGAAACTTTTTCTGCACTCAGCATAGGCCATGGCATGACGCATGCCAAAAATCGCCATTTTGGGGTCTGCCAGCCATATTTTAGGGCCTACTTCAAGAAACTTTTGTTGTAAGCTTTTGGGCATAAATAAATTTTGGTGCTTTTCCTTGAGAAGAATACTCATTTTTTCTAATTCAAGCAAAATTTGATCCCAAAGTATATATCTATTGCCACCTCCAATTTCTTATTCTTTTTTTTAGAAGGATCCCTCTCATCAAGCTTAAGTATGATATCATTTTCCAACTTTTCTAGTCATCTCAAAGCATTACCAATAATAAAGCCATGTTTAGTGATTCCATTGTGTAGCCTTTTATCGTAGTTCTAGTTTCTAAACACTTAGTATTTTATTCTCTAGCATATCCATTATTTTCATTATGTGTTCGAGAGTTATTTAAGATTCATCTTTTTAATAGGAGGTGATCCCACCAGACCATCTATAGCATTAAAGGCATATGGACTATGGCTACCCACAAAGCTACCTCCAGTTATATTATCTAGGATATACCTATACCAAGTAAACATACCAATATAATTTCTAAGGAGCACCATAGTTGAAAACTTACAAGTTGACATATCTTGTGCATCCCAATCCTATACCAAACATCCTTAAAGGTCTCACCTCTCCTTTGTTTGAAGTTGAACACTTCCATCTCAGGGGGCATGCCAGTAAGAGATGAACTAGCCATTATAACTAAGCAAAATAGAAGTTGCTACTTGCTGGAATTTAAATATTTTTTGTTGTTTTTCAGTTTTACAGAGTGTAGAAAAACAAACTAACGACAAATAAAAACTAAATAAGCAAAGTAAGTAAAATAATTGAGTGTAGCACATGTGCCTAAAGTAGAACCCCCGACAACAGCGCCACAACATTTTTCGGCTTTCTGATAATTGTATAGGAAACTGTTGGGCCCAGAAGTGCAAGGATTTGTAGTAGGTTTTCACTCAGTTGCGAACCATGATATCAATCTGTGGAGTCTCGCAAGGAGTGAATGATGAATACATGCACACAACTAAGAAATTTCTTTGGTCCGCAACCTAGACTAGATTGTCAGTCTGACTAGGTTTACTAGTTGCAAGAATTACTATATCTTGTGATGGAATTGATGATTGGTTGCAAAATTTAAAATATGTTCACTTGTAAAGAAACAGAGAATGAGCTGATCGTGGTTGTGATTATGAGGAACATAACTTTCCTAGTGACATCTCTCCAAATAACATAGCATAAGTGTGGTGAACAAATTACAGTTATGTACTGATAAATTGCAGTGTTTATGTTATGATCATACATGTCATGATTGCATATAAACATTACATTATTGTATCCATAGGCCGTCATCCAACTACGTCTATAGTTAATACTCCGCCCAAGACCGCTATCTAGCATGCATTTCTAAGTATTAAGTTAGAAAATATAGAGCATCACATTTAGCAAAGTGACATAATGTACATAGTATATTCTCTTTACTCCAGTTCATCACCTAGACAACTGGTCAACTACCTTTTTTATCTTTGAATGGCGATAACATAATACAAGTTTTTTCCTCTTTCTGTACATCTAAATTACTCCCTCCATTCCTAAATATAAGTCTTTGTAGAGATTCTTATATGGACTACATACAAAGCAAAATGTGTGAACCTACACTCTAAACTATGTCTATATACATTTGTATGTAGTTCATATTAAAATCTCTAGAAAGACTTGTATTTAGAAACAGAGGGAGTACATAACTCCCTCCTGAAGATCATTCATCCAATCATGGCCAGTGAAAGACTAATAGATCGAAGATCATATGTCTATAATTCATGCACCAAAGAACTCAAAAGAATCCAAAAGAAATCCATATATAATCTGATCATAACATGACAAGCTATCACACTGCAACAAACACACCGAGAATTACATCATATGGATCAATCATGTAGGGAAGCTTACGTGATTGTATTGAGAAGCAAGGGAGAGATGATGCCACATAGCTACTGATATGGATCATAGTCCAAGGAGGACTACTCACACATGGTCATTGGAGCAGTGAGGATGATGAAGATAGCTCCGACGGCGAATTTTCCCATTGACAGAGTACCGAAAAAGGTCTCCAGATTGAGTCACCTCGAAAAGTGAGGTAGCGGCAGTGAAAAAATTTCCTCAATAAATCTATCTGATGATTTCGGGAGAATATAAAGGCGTCGGGACAGACATGTAGTGGAGATGCCCTGGGGGGCCACACTTGGGGCCGTTGCGACCTTCCCTTAAATGCGAGGTGGGGATGCATGGGGGCTTTGGGTACAGACGCTCCTCTGGCCCATCCGGCCCTCCTAACTTGAAACTTTGCGAAGATATTTTTTGTATATTTTCCATCCCTAGAAAATATTACTACCTTTGTACCTTAATATAAGATGTTTTTGCAGTTCAATTGTATAAAAATGTGCCAAAACTATCTACCAATGATATAAAAGTAGTATTTCTGTAAATTCCAAAAACATGCAAAACTAACACTTGCACTTAGCACTGGATTAATTGGTTAGTCCAATAAACTTGTATAAGAATGTGACAAAACTATGTACTAAAAGAAGTAGCATTAACATACCAAAAATTATACATATGTTTGAAAGGTATCACTGGGTCGCCTAGTCAATAACATCATGGGCGGTAAGCTTCTCGTTCGTGGCTCGGGCGGAGTGATGGGAAGTGAGCACCTTTTCCTCCTTTGCTAGGGTGGTGTGATGCGCGACACACGCCTCCGCCTTACCTCAGATGGTATGAGGAGCGATGGGAATCCCCCCCCCCCCCCCCGCTTTGGCTCGGGGGTGGCACGGGCGGTGCATGCCTCTGCACCCTTGCCAATGGCGGCACGGTCATGACAATTAAGATAGGACAATCACATGTGGAGGGGATCAAAAAGTGTCTTCTCGTTGGCTTGGGTCGCGTGCATGACTTCGTTGGAGCGCAACGTGAAATGGGACGTGAGGAGGAGGGCGCCATGGCGGGCGCAAGGTACGAGGAGGTGGAGGGTATCCCATATTTTAAAAGAGAGGGGATGGGGCCTAGCAGGAAAACCCATTGGGAAGCGAAGTGGCCTGGCAGGAAACCTCTTTGGGAAGGGGGAGCGGCGGCTCCGGCGGGAAAAGGAAAAAATGAAGTAGGACTGGATTGTCAGATCCGATGTGAAGGATAGTTCAGACTCCCCTTCTTAGCCCCTCGATTTAGAGCGGTATCCTAATTTGGGACTAGCCTAGGGGATTCTAGACAGTTCAAAATCAAATGGGGGAACCTGGTTGATTGCAAAAATTGTCCTGACCCGACAACCGAGATGAAAGGGGTGGAATGGGTACCCGCCTAGGATGCCCTTATAAACGAAGTGTTAGATACCTTTTAAATCCTAATGCCAAAAGTTTTTTTGTCAGTTAGAGCATCTACAACCGGACTCCTCAAAAATGACCCCTCATATGTCCGCGGACGTGTTCGGAACAGGGCCGGTCACTGCTCATTTTTCATCAACTGCAACCAGAAAACTCAAATATCACACCTAAATCCATACTACACCATACAACACAAATAAGCTATGTATTATGTTACATAGATAAAACTACACTACTCAACATTGGAGATGTGGACGGCCTTCCTACTGACAGTGCCAGCCGAACCAGCCTCCTGGTCGTCGGTCGGGACCCGCTACTCTGGATCCTCTCCGGAGTCTAGGTCCATGAGGGCTTCATCCAGACATGTGTCCGTCTGGCGGATCTAGCAGTAGTTTGTTGCGACCTTGAGCTCCGACTGGATGGAATCGAGGAAAGCGTGCTGCTTCGCTGCCTCCTTCTCTTGGGCCACCTTGAAGTTGGCCAGCGCCTCGCCCATGTCGAATCCGGTAGCAGGAGGCACTGGATCGGCCTCGCCTTCCTCCTACTCGTCGTCCTTCATCTCTGCGTTCGGCTCCTCCTGCTCTGACGCGCTGCTGCTTCGCCTCCTCCCGCTCCTCCTTCGGAGAGTCTGGAGGCAAGTCGGCTGCAACACGAGCGGCACGCGCGTGCCTGGATGTTCATTAGGAGCTCCGACCGGCGCTGCCGAGTGAGCATGGCGTAGGTGGTGATCCGGTGGCGGAGCATGGCTAACGACGATCTCGGAGCAGTTGGGACTGGATGGCGAGCTCGGAGCGGATGCGAGTGGCAGCGCAGACGGGAGATAAGGGTGGAATTGAGAGTGGTCGGGGTCGGGGCTCGCCGTTCGGCTTAAATAGCTGGATTTGGCCCCTCCAGCGCACCGGAGCGGAGTTCTCACCGGACTAATCGGTCTCGATGTGTATCCGCGTGAGTCCTGCCCGTTAGTCCGACGTGGCGGACATGTCCGAGCGCGATCGGGCCTCCTCATAGCCGCTCTAGATATGGACTGGGATATGGGGTCATGGTGGTTAGCCTGGACATGGCAACCTAAGTTCCTTGAGCTTGGCGAATGTAGTTTATGGGGCACGGGAAATTCTTTTTTTTATGTTACACACATGGCATTCCGTGGGTCAATTATACGACATGCATCAAACAACTTCAGATTCATAGTATTCAATCCAACACAAAGAACCTCAAAGAGTGCCCCAAGATTTCTATCAGAGAAACAAGGATGAAGACGTGCATCAACCCCTATGCATAGATTACCCCAATGTCACCTCGGGAATCCGCAAGTTGACTGCAAAAATATACATCAAGTGAATCAATAGAACACCCCATTGTCACCACGGGTATCCCACGCAAGACATACATCAAGTGTTCTCAAATCCAATACTCAATCCAACATAGTGAAACCTCAAAGAGCAAGACTCAATTCATCACAAAAAGGTAGAGGGGAAGAAACACCATATGATCCAACTATAACAACAAAGCTCACGGTACATCAAGATCGTGCCAAATCAAGAACACGAGAGAGAGAGAGAGAGATTAAACACATAGCGACTGGTACATACCCTCAGCCCCGAGGGTGAACTACTCCCTCCTCGTCATGGAGACCGCCCGATGATGAAGATGGCCTTGGTTTCCCCCTCTGGCAGGGTGCCGGAACGGGCACCCGATTGGTTTTTTGTGGCTACAGAGGCTTGCGGCAGCGGAACTTCTGATCTAGGTTTCCTTCTGGGGGGTTTTGTTATTTATAGGAATTTTTGGCGTCGGAAACAAGTCAGGGGGATTCCCGAGGAGCCCACAAGCCAGGGGTGTGCCCCTAGGCTTGTAGTTTCCTCAGGACTCTTCTGGCCCGACTCCGATGCTATGTGGGTCTCTTCTGGTCCATAAAAATCACCGCAAATTTTCAGCTTGTTTGGACTCCGTTTGATATTCCTTTTCTGTAAAACTCAAAAACAAGAAAAAAACAGAAACTGGCACTGGGCTCTAGGTTAATAGGTTAGTCCTAAAAATAATATATAATAGCATATTAATGCATATAAAACATCCAAAACAAATAATATAATAGCATGGAACAATAAAAAATTATAGATACCTTGGAGACGTATCAACCAACGTCTGTCTGGACCACGCTGTCCGCACCACGGAAGCCATCCAACGCGACCTGTATCAGTTCGCAGGGAGTTCTGAACGCGATTTCTCCCGCAAATTGGACACAAAGTCAGGGAGGTTTGCAGGAGTTCGGACACCCAAAACGTAGGACACTGACACCCCGGGCCCACCCAATCACCCCTCCCAATCCCATTTCCTTCCACTCCACCCTTCTCTCCCTTGCTTTGCATCCGCACCCTCCACCTCCACTGTCCCTGTTGTACGTCTCCGGCCACCACAGAGACATTTCTGGACGTCTGCAACCAGCAGCGACGCGCACGCTCGACGTTACGATGGAGCTGCCCATCCTGGATCCGTTTGTGAAGGAAATATGCCCTAGAGGCAATAATAAAGTTATTATTTATTTCCTAATATCATGATAAATGTTTATTATTCATGCTAGAATTGTATTAACCGGAAACATAATACATGTGTGAACACATAGACAAACAGAGTGTCACTAGTATGCCTCTACTTGACTAGCTCGTTGATTAAAGATGGTTATGTTTCCTAACCATAGACATGAGTTGTCATTTGATAAACGGGACCACATCATTAGAAGAATGATGTGATTGACTTGACCCAGTCTGTTAGCTTAGCACTTGATCATTTAGTTTACTGCTATTGCTTTCTTCATGACTTATACATGTTCCTATGACTATGAGATTATGAAACTCCCGATTACCGGAGGACCACTTTGTGTGCTACCAAACGTCACAACATAACTGGGTGATTATAAAGGTGCTCTACAGGTGTCTCCGATGGTACTTGTTGAGTTGGCATAGATCGAGATTAGGATTTGTCACTCCGATTGTCGGAGAGGTATCTCTGGGCCCTCTCGGTAATGCACGTCACTATAAGCCTTGCAAGCAATGTGACTAATGAGTTAGTTACGGGATGATGCACTACGGAACGAGTAAAGAGACTTGCCGGTAACGAGATTGAGCTAGGTATTGAGATACCGACGATCGAATCTCGGGCAAGTAACATACCGATGACAAAGGGAACAACGTATGTTGTTATGCGGTTTGACCGATAAAGATCTTCGTAGAATATGTAGGAACCAATATGAGCATCCAGGTTCCGCTATTGGTTATTGACCGGAGACGTGTCTCGGTCATGTCTACATAGTTCTCGAACCCGTAGGGTCCGCACGCTTAAAGTTCTGTGACGATCGGTATTATGAGTTTTAGTGTTTTGATATACCGAAGGTAGTTCGGAGTCCCGGATATGATCACGGACATGACGAGGAGTCTCGAAATGGTCGAGACGTAAATATCGATATATTGGACGACTATGTTCGGACACCAAAAGTGTTTCGGGAGGTTTCGGACATTTACCGGAGTACTGGGGGTTTACCGGAACCCCCCGGGGAGTATATTGGGCCTAATGCGCCCTAGTGGGAGAAGAGGAGGGGCGGCCAGGGCAGCCGCGCGCCCCCTCCCCCTCTAGTCCGAATTGGACAAGGAGGGGGGCGGCGCCCTCCTTTCCTTCTCTTCCTCTCTCCCTTCCTTCCCTTCCTCTACTCCTACTAGGAAAGGAGGACTCCCCCCCTTGGCGTGCCCTCCTCCTGGCCGGCCGCCTCCCCCCTAGATCCTTTATATACGGGGGCAGGGGGCAACCCAAAGGCACAACAATTGATCATTGATCTTTTAGCCGTGTGCGGTGCCCCCCTCCACCATAATCCACCTCGGTCATATCGTAGAGGTGCTTAGGCGAAGCCCTACGTCGATAGCATCATCATCACCGTCATCACGCCGTCGTGCTGACGGAACTCTCCCTCGAAGCTCTGCTGGATCGGAGTTCGTGGGACGTCATCGAGCTGAACGTGTGTTGAACCCGGAGGTGCCGTACATTCGGTACTTGGATCGGTCGGATCATGAAGACGTACGACTACATCAACCGCGTTGTTCTAACGCTTCCGCTTTCGGTCTACGAGGGTACGTGGACACACTCTCCCCTCTCGTTGCTATGCATCACCATGATCGTTGCTACGAGGGTACGAAGGTATAAGTGTTCTCCCTGAGTATGCACCGTTGCCAAAGTTTGTCGTGTCGAGACACCACGTGATGATCGGGTGTGATAAGCTCAACGTTCATCTACAACGGGTGTAAGACAGTTTTGCACACGCAGAATACTCGGGTTAAACTTGACGAGCCTAGCATATGCAGATATGGCCTCGGAACACTGAGACGGAAAGGTCGAGCGTGAATCATATAGTAGATATGATCAACATAGTGATGTTCACCATTGAAAACTACTCCATCTCACGTGATGATCGGTTATGGTTTAGTTGATATGGATCACGTGATCACTTAGATGATTAGAGGGATGTCTATCTAAGTGGGAGTTCTTAAGTAATATGATTAATTGAACTTAAATTTATCATGAACTTAGTACCTGATAGTATTTTGCTTATCTATGTTGTTGTAGATAGATGGCCCGTGCTGTTGTTCCGTTGAATTTTAATGCGTTCCTTGAGAAAGCAAAGTTGAAAGATGATGGTAGCAATTACACGGACTGGGTCCGTAACTTGAGGATTATCCTCATTGCTGCATAGAAGAATTACGTCCTGGAAGCACCGTTGGGTGCCAGGCCTGCTGCAGATGCAACTGACGACGTTAAGAACGTCTGGCAGAGCAAAGCTGATGACTACTCGATAGTTCAGTGTGCCATGCTTTACGGCTTAGAACCGAGACTTCAACGACGTTTTGAACGTCATGGAGCATATGAGATGTTCCAGGAGTTGAAGTTAATATTTCAAGCAAATGCCCGAATTGAGAGATATGAAGTCTCCAATAAGTTCTACAGCTGCAAAATGGAGGAGAATAGTTATGTCAGTGAACATATACTCAAAATGTCTGGGTATAACAATCACTTGATTCAACTGGGAGTTAATCTTCCGGATGATAGTGTCATTGACAGAATTCTTCAATCACTGCCACCAAGCTACAAGAGCTTCGTGATGAACTATAATATGCAAGGGACGGATAAGACAATTCCCGAGCTCTTCGCAATGCTAAAGGCTGCGGAGGTAGAAATCAAGAAGGAGCATCAAGTGTTGATGGTCAACAAGACCACCAGTTTCAAGAAAAAGGGTAAAGGGAAGAAGAAGGGGAACTTCAAGAAGAACGGCAAGCAAGTTGCTGCTCAGGAGAAGAAACCCAAGTCTGGACCTAAGCCTGAGACTGAGTGCTTCTACTGCAAACAGACTGGTCACTAGAAGCGGAACGGCCCCAAGTATTTGGCGGATAAGAAGGATGGCAAGGTGAACAAAGGTATATGTGATATACATGTTATTGATGTGTACCTTACTAGAGCTCGTAGTAGCACCTGGGTATTTGATACTCGTTCTATTGCTAATATTTGCAACTCGAAACAGGGACTACGGATTAAGCGAAGACTGTCTAAGGACGAGGTGACGATGTGCGTGGGAAATGGTTCCAAAGTTGATGTGATCGCCGTCGGCACGCTACCTCTACATCTACCTTCGGGATTAGTTTTAGACCTGAATAATTGTTATTTGGTGCCAGCGTTGAGCATGAACATTATATCTGGATCTTGTTTGATATGAGACGGTTATTCATTTAAATCTGAGAATAATGGTTGTTCTATTTATATGAGTAATATCTTTTATGGTCATGCACCCTTGAAGAGTGGTCTATTTGTATTGAATCTCGATAGTAGTGATACACATATTCATAATGTTGAAGCCAAAAGATGCAGAGTTGATAATGATAGTGCAACTTATTTGTGGCACTGCCGTTTGGGTCATATTGGTGTAAAGCGCATGAAGAAACTCCATACTGATGGACTTCTGGAATCACTTGATTATGAATCACTTGGTACTTGCGAACCATGCCTCATGGGCAAGATGACTAAAACGCCGTTCTCCGGAACAATGGAGTGAGCAACAGATTTATTGGAAATCATACATACTGATGTATGTGGTCCGATGAATATTGAGGCTCGCGGCGGGTATCGTTATTTTGTCACCTTCACAGATGGTTTGAGCAGATATGGGTATATCTACTTAATGAAACATAAGTCTGAAACATTTGAAAAATTCAAAGAATTTCAGAGTGAAGTGGAAAATCATCGTAACAAGAAAATAAAGTTTCTACGATCTGATCGTGGAGGAGAATATTTGAGTTACGAGTTTGGTCTACATTTGAAATAATGCGGAATAGTTTCGCAACTCATGCCACCCGGAACACCACAGTGTAATGGTGTGTCCGAACGTCGTAATCGTACTTTACTAGATAAGGTGCGATCTATGATGTCTCTTACTGATTTACCGCTATCGTTTTGGGGTTATGCTTTAGATACGGCTGCATTCACGTTAAATAGGACACCATCGAAATCCGTTGAGACGATTCCTTATGAACTGTGGTTTGGCAAGAAACCAAAGTTGTCGTTTCTTAAAGTTTGGGGCTGCGATGCTTATGTGAAAAGCTTCAACCTGATAAGCTCGAACCCAAATCGGAGAAATGTGTCTTCATAGGATACCCAAAGGAAACTGTTGGGTACACCTTCTATCACAGATCCAAAGGCAAGACATTTGTTGCTAAGAATGGATCCTTTCTAGAGAAGGAGTTTCTCTCGAAAGAAGTGAGTGGGAGGAAAGTAGAACTTGATGAGGTAACTGTACCTGCTCCCTTATTGGAAAGTAGTTCATCACAGAAACAGGTTCCTGTGACAACTACACCAATTAGTGAGGAAGCTAATGATATTGATCATGAAACTTCAGATCAAGTTACTACCGAACCTCGTAGGTCAACCAGAGTGGTACGGTAATCCTATTCTGGAGGTCATGTTACTTGAACAAGGTGAACCTACGAACTATGAAGAAGCGATGGTGAGCCCAGATTCCGCAAAATGGCTTGAGGCCATGAAATCTGAGATGGGATCCATGTATGAGAACAAAGTGTGGACTTTGGTTGACTTGCCCAATGATCGGGAAGCCATAGAGAATAAATGTATCTTCAAGAAGAAGACTGACGCTAACGGTAATGTTACTGTCTACAAAGCTTGACTTGTTGCGAAAGGTTTTCGACAAGTTCAAGGGGTTGACAACGATGAGACTTTCTCACCCGTAGCGATGCTTAAGTCTGTCCGAATCATGTTAGCAATTGCCGCATTTTATGATTATGAAATTTGGCAAATGGATGTTAAAACTGCATTCATGAATGGATTTCTGGAAGAAGAGTTGTATATGATGCAACCAGAAGGTTTTGTCGATCCAAAGGGAGCTAACAAAGTGTGCAAGCTCCAGCGATCCATTTATGGACTGGTGCAAGCCTCTCGGAGTTGGAATAAACGTTTGATAGTGTGATCAAAGCATATGGTTTTATACAGACTTTTGGAGAAGCCTGTATTTACAAGAAAGTGAGTGGGAGCTCTGTAGCATTTCTAATATTATATGTGGATGACATATTGTTGATTGGAAATGATATAGAATTTCTGGATAGCATAAAAGGATACTTGAATAAGAGTTTTTCAATGAAAGACCTCGGTGAAGCTGCTTATATATTGGGCATCAAGATCTATAGAGATAGATGAAGACGCTTAATTGGACTTTCACAAAGCACATACCTTGATAAAGTTTTGAAAAAGTTCAAAATGGATCAAGCAAAGAAAGGGTTCTTGCCTGTGTTACAAGGTGTGAAGTTGAGTCGGACTCAATGCCCGACCACTGCAGAAGATAGAGAGAAAATGAAAGATGTTCCCTATGCTTCAGCCATAGGCTCTATCATGTATGCAATGCTGGGTACCAGACCTGATGTGTGCCTTGCTATTAGTTTAGCAGGGAGGTACCAAAGTAATCCAGGAGTGGGTCATTGGACAGCGGTCAAGAACATCCTGAAATACCTGAAAAGGACTAAGGATATGTTTCTCGTTTATGGAGGTGACAAAGAGCTCGTCGTAAATGGTTATGTCGATGCAAGCTTTGACACTGATCCGGACGATTCTAAATCGCAAACCGGATACGTGTTTATATTGAACGGTGGAGCTGTCAGTTGGTGCAGTTCTAAACAAAGCGTCTGTGACACCCAAAAAATTTAATTGGATTTTTCAAACTTTTATTTTATTTGAGGAGGGTATTTAAAATTTTCTTTTAAAGAACCCACCCTCTCAAAAAACTTTCTTTTATGGCAAGTGTTTTATTTGGATTCACCAAGGCTTGATCTTGGTCTTGGAGGTTTTCCCTTTTTATTTGGACTCAAAACCAAATGCCTTTCACTTGGAAAAATTTCCTTTTGGAAAATAATTTAAATAGCCCTATGGCATTTTGAAGGGATCTTCTCCTCTTCTCAAATATTCCTCTTGCCATGACCTAAGTGGAAATCCACTGCCATAACCCTTTCCCCATCTTTGGATCATGATACACATCAAATCCAGCAAGTTGAACCTCTCCATATAATTTTTCCCATTTATTTCTTATCAAAAACAATTTCTGCCTTCTATCTTGATCCTTGGAGATTTACAAAGGAGCTACCCTTTCTGCTTTGAGTTTTGTCTCCAAACCAATTTCCCTAGCTAGTCCTTTGAACCCTCAACCAAGATCCATGAAGATCCACTGGTCTCCAGTTCAAATTTTTCAAACTATACTTGCTGCAAGTTTGGACCAGTTTTGCCAAATTTGATGAAATTCATTCAAATTCTTCTCCTAAAAATCTGAGAAAAAACAGGCAGCCTCTGGGTGCATTGAGAGGTCACCTCACCAAGTCCCAGCTCCAGAAAAAAATTTCTGCTTGCCAAATCATTTCATCGAACACCTGCTGGACACTGTTGCTATCAAGTTCAGTCAAGTTCAGTTAACAGTGTCTGAAACCACTGTCGTTTTCTTCAGTGTTCGATCTCAATCTCGCCAGTGCCCCGGTGTCGCCTTGCTCCCCGTCCCCTCCCCCTTGTTCCTGCGCCGCACGATCCCCTGGAGCCTTGCGGACGTCGGCGACGAGCAGGAGGTGGTGCGCCTCCTCGTGAGCGACGGCAGCGGCGGCTTTGCGGCCGCCAGAGAGGGGCGCAGCATAGACGGCGCCACCCAGCGCCGCCCAAGCCACCGGAGGCCGCCGCATGGCCACCCACTCCCCAGTGCGCGCTGCCACCCTCGTCGTGAACCGCTAGGCACGGAGCGCGCTCTCTGCCGCCGCCGTGCCCATGCGGCCACCCCGTCGAGGACCGGCGCCATTACGCCAAGACCGACCAGGATTAGTAGGGGAACGGCACCAGTACACCTCCCTGATGCTGCCCGACCACTTAAGCTCCCTGCCAAGCCATTGCCTCGCCGTAATTGCTCGCCGGAGCGATCCCGTTCACGGCCACCCCCTCGATCCGCCTATAAATAGAGGCCCCGAGCTCCAACTCGAACCCACACCACCTCTGCACTCCACCTAGACCACGCCAAGCCACTGGTAGAGCCACGGGAGAGCTTTCTTCCTCAACTCCGGCCGCCGCGACCCGCCACGGGATCCAGCTCGATTCGCTCCCGTGCGTGCACCTCCACCCTTCAACTCTTGCCAGCAGCTTCCCTATGCATCTGCTCTCCTGACCCGCGCTTCAATTCGGAGTTTGCAGCACCCACCGGAGTTCTCCACAATCGCCCGAGCCGCCGTCCGCCGGAGAAAGTGTCGCCGTCGACGTGGTGCTCTCCGTCGGTCGAGTCCACCACCCACCGACGCGGAAGGACACGCTGAAGCTCTTGGTACACTCCGATCTCCCTGTCTCGCCGTGGTTCGACGCCGGCGACCACCGCAGTCTTCGGGCGCCGGCGAACTTTTTTAAACCTGACATGTGGACCCCCCCCGGTCAGCCTCTATTCTCTTCTCCCTCGAAACATTTTCTGTTGGCGCCTTTGGGCAAATACGTTTTCCCTTTGAGCTGGCGCGTTTCTTTCCGAAGCGTTTTCTGTTTTCGCAGTTAAGTCCCTGGATCTTTTCTGTTTCATCACAGATTAGTCCCTGGACTAAAACACTTATAACTTTTTAATAAAAAGTGATTTTTGAGTGATTCTTTTTCTGACAGTCTTATATTTTTGTCTAGTTTTTTATAGGATTTATTTGGAAAAAATTTGGGACAACTTTTATGCACGCATTGATTTTCACGTTAGTATACGTTTTCGCTATACCGTAGGTTCCGGAAGAGGTGACGGAGCCGCGAACTTCGCCGAGCTAGACTCCGACTTCTCCGAACCAGGCAAGCATGTTTGAACCTTTGATATGACGGGTGTTTTGCATGTTTGCTTGAATAGTTTGTGCATGGCATATGAGCATCGGTGAGTATCTCGTTGCGTGTAAGGCAACTATCCGTGTGCTCCAATGTTACTGTGATCTCTGATAAGAGATGGCCTAGTCATGTGGTGACATGAAAGGCAGTAAGGTGGTATTGTTGTAGCATGCCAGACTTACAATATCCGATAAACTCCGACGTTAACGTGGACTGAGTCACGTTATCGTTCTTCCCCTTTCCGTGCCGCCACATGTTTTCTGCCAAGAATACGGTTTAGTAAGTTGGTAACCTCTTTCCGTGTACACACCAAATAGAGGGGCCGGGATGAGGGTTCCATGGCCCTGGATTAAAGCCAGTCATCCGGTCAGGGGGCATGGGTTTTTCCGGTTGGGACCGAGAGGGGGGCACCCCTTAGAGCGCGCGTATATAAATTTGATCCCATGCTACGCGAGGTTGTAGCCTCCCCGTCTCAAAGTTTATCTTGAACGTTGCCGAGGGTGATTCCTGGCTTCGGAATGTTGAATGGGTGTGTACTGGTTAGATGTGTTTCTTCCAAAACACCGTAAACGGAACTAGTCCCCGTGACTACTGAAATCCGTTGGCTGTGGTTAAAGTACAACCTCTGCAGAGTCAAATCCTTCTGAGTCATCGTATCTATGGTCAAGGACCATGGCCAGTATACCCATATCTATGTCAATCCTCGTGGTAAAATCCCCGGAGAACAAACTTGAGTGGTAAACTTGGTTGAACGTTATTCCTGTGGATGGACTAACCCCTATTGTTATCTCATACCTGATTATTCCCTTGATATGATTTAAATTCTTGAGCTACTGAGATATTAAGTTATGAAGCCCTTTATGTGATGTCGCTCAGACGTCCGACTGTGGCACTCTTGTCATTTACTTTTGATATAAGCCCTTTATGTGATGTCGCTTCAGACGTCCGACTGTGGCACTCTTGTTATTTAGTTTTGATATAAGCCCTTTATGTGATGTCGCTCAGACATCCGACTGTGGCATGCACTGTTGTTTATTCTTTCAATATAAGCCCTTTATGTGATGTCGCTCAGACGTCCGACTGTGGCACGCACTACCTTTTATATTCTATTATAAGCCCTTTATGTGGTGTCGCCTTGACGCCCGACTGCGGCATTATTATTCTTGTATTTTTCCTCTCGAGGAGTCATTCAGACACTCGTTTGGCCCTCAGTATTTATTTTGGGATTTCGGGAGGACTACCGCCCGACTTCTCTTTATTCTTCCCGTGCATGATTATTCCGTTGTCTGAGTGCACTTGTTATTTCTGTGCATATGCATCATGTTTACATTTGTTATATCTTATGTCCGAACTGTCTTGCGAGTACTTTCATAGTACTCACCTGGCTTGTTGATTTGGCCAGATGCTGACGAAGGCGATCTCATGGATGAAGAGTTTGATAGTGAGTCCGACGCCTAGAGGAATCCCAGTCAGTCCCGTGCGATCCTGGATATTGGTCACTTGTATCATATACGCTTCCGCCACCCGCAATAAGTCTCCTCGTGCCTCACTCCGACGCTTGAAGAGCTGTTAGTTTTCAGGAGTCATATCACCCACTTCGCTGTGATATTTCCACCACCGCTTTTATCGTGAGTCAGTAGATTTGCCACCCTATCCGCCTTTATGTATTATTGGCGTGTTTGTAATAAATTGTTGAGCAGTCTCCGCTCAACTTTGTATTATATTCAGTACTCCTGGTATTTTTCTTCTGTGATCAAGATTTTGTCTACCAGTAAGAAGGAATTCTTCTCTACTGGTCCGTAAAAGGGATCGGTCTCTCAATAAATATTTTTATTGAAAAACCGGTCGTGACAAGCTTGGTACCTGAGCCAGGCTGACTGTAGGAAGCCACTAGGTGCGATCGCTAATCGGTTATTAGCGTCTTTTGTGCTTTTTCAGCATTTTGCAAATGTAGCTATTTTCTGTTGGTCATCATAAATTTATGACATGACTACTCAGAATTTTTGCCTACTTTTGTAGATGGCTGGCAGCAACTGCGAGACTCGGGTGTTCACTAACGTGCCCGAGGGGTTTGTCAAACTCCTCGTCTCCATCACCAAGCTCGCGATCGGGCCAGCGACTCGTCCGGAGTTCACGCTTTATCAGTACAAGCTCAGCGACGACGTGTCTATGCACCAGGCCGTGGTGCAATTCAAGGGAGGATGTTCTGCGTCTCGCCACTTCCATTTTGTGGGAAGGGCCATGCCTACGGAGAGGCATGCCATGCAGATGGCTGCCCGCGAGGCGATAGCTCGCCTTCGGGACATTCTTCCTATGATGAAGACTCGTCGCTACCGCTACCTCCCATGCCATGTGCCATATACTTGTCACTATGCATTCGCCTGCCATAGGGGAGAGCGAGATGAAGCCATTGAGATGGTTGTGGAGTACCTCAAGGCTCTGGAAGAATCTTTCGACAACCTCGTGGATGATCTTGTGGCTGCCCGCATGGACTTAGTTCGGGGCGGTCCTGCCAGCAGGAAGGAGCTTCTCCACACGGCACCGCCTCTGACATTCGTCTCATCCTCAGCATCTTATGCACCGGCCATTTTGGCCACTGCTCGCCGTCTGCCTACCACTGAGGAGTTCGACCGAGTCATCGCTCCTACTCCAGTCAGAGCTGTACCGCCTGCCGCACCCGCACTGCCGCCTGTCGCTCCCACGCCATCACCGCAGCGCAGTGCTACACGCCTGGAGCCTGCTAGGGAGGAGGTGGAGGTTGAATCTCCTGCACCGCTGAGTCTTGCCCTCAGCAAGGGAAAGGACATCGTCACCATCTCCGACTGAGTGCGCCGAGTAGCCGCGCGTTATGTCTGCATGTGTGTTGTGTTTCATGTGCTTATGCTTGTAGTAGTTGTGTACGCTGCTTTCCGGAGAGCTGTGCTAGCTTTAATAACATGTCAGGAATGTGTACGCACATCCTGAGTGCTGTATCGTGCGTTTGCGTTTCGCGTGTAAGATTTGTGTTCAAGCAGTCATTTCTCCGAGCAAAATCGTTTATGTTTTCTTGAAAAATCTTGAGGTCTTTTAAATTTTTGCCTTTGCAAGATTTTCCTTGTGCCACACAGTTCTTCTTATGATCTTTGCTAAATAATACCCCAGAGTGGAAAATGTCTCGTCCGTGGACTCGTTCCATGCCCAATCAGCCAGAAGGAGTTTATGGAACACAAACCAGCAACAATTTCACTCAGGGACAGTCTAGTCAACAGGACAGCGAAGCGGCCTTATCTCAAGTATGCCGTCTTTTCGAACAGAGCCAGCAACAGCACCAAGAGATGATGAATCACCTCATCAATATGGGAAACCACCGTGAGCCCTATCAACCACACTCCAAGTTGTCTGAATTACAGAAAACTCGCCCTCCAACATTTGCTCATACCGATAGGCCACTTGAAGCCGATGATTGGCTTCGTGATATCGAAAGGAAGCGAATTATTGCGCAGTGTTCAGATCATGAGAAGGTGCTTTATGCACCCCACTACCTTACTGGAGTAGCTGCAGCATGGTAGGAGAACTTCCTACACATGCATCCCAGTGAACACAACATCACCTGGGAGGAGTTCAAGGAAGGCTTTCGTGGGGCACACATCCCCAAGAGCATCATAAAAATCAAGAAGAGAGAATTTGATGACCTCAAGCAGAGAGGCATGTCAGTGACAGAATACAATGGTCAGTTTACCCAGCTATCTCGTTATGCCTACGACGAGCATATGACTGAGAACAAGAGGATGGAGAAATTCTTGGACGGCCTGGCACCGGCGTTAAGATGCCAACTAGTCGTGCACACTTTCCCGGATTTTAAAACTCTGGTTGACAAGGCCATTACCTTGGAGAATGAGCACCGCAGCCTGGAGGATATCCGTAAGCGAAAGAGGGACAAGACGACTCTTGCTCGCAACAACCGAAGCAGGACTGAGGTCCCGAGGACTGAAGCAAGGAAATCCACGACTACTGATCTAAAGCCAACCAGGCAGTTCCATTCAAGGGACAAGGACTTCACGTACCGTCCAGGGGTCACTTGCTACGCTTGTGGTGAAGAGGGGCACTATGCCAAACAGTGCTCAAAGCCAAGGAACTCGGCCCCCAAGCCAAACAATGGTGGGAACAATCCAGCCCCCAAGCGCAACAATTTCAACCCAGCAACAACCACAAGAAGGGTCACCTGAACCATGTGACCAGGGAAGAAGCGCAGAATGCCCCAGACATCGTGCTCGGTACGTTCCCTGTCAACACAGTACCTGCCACGGTTTTGTTTGATTCTGGAGCTTCCCATTCGTTCGTTTCGAAGAATTTTGTTTTGCGACATGGTTTTCTGATACTTCCCTTGGAAAAATCTATGATCATAAAGTCCCCCGGGAATAAGCAGATCGCTCAGAGTTACTGCAAAGGAGTAATCATTGAGTTCGAAGGACTACAGTTTCATGCTAACCTCATCGTGTTGGAAAATAAAGGACTGGATGTCATCCTAGGGATGGACTGGTTGACCACCAACAAAGAATTTATTGACTGTTTCAATCGGACCGTGATTCTCACTCACCATCAC
The DNA here is from genome assembly GCF_002575655.3 of Aegilops tauschii subsp. strangulata. NCBI lineage: Eukaryota > Viridiplantae > Streptophyta > Magnoliopsida > Poales > Poaceae > Aegilops > Aegilops tauschii. The sequence goes on from NC_053040.3 coordinate 453,789,587, forward strand.
GGCAAGACGATTAAGGTTACAGCTCAAGAAAGACCACGGTCACGGCAACCAAAATTGAACAAAGTGGACATTTCAGAACTGAGAAAAGTTCCAGTGGTGTGCGAGTTTCCTGACGTATTTCCTGAAGAACTACCAGGCATGCCACCAGACCGAGAGATAGAGTTCTGCATTGAGCTAGCACCTGGCACCACTCCCATCTATAAGAAACCTTATAGAATGGCACCCTCAGAATTGGTAGAGTTGAAGAAGCAGATAAAGGAATTATTGGACAAAGGATTTATTTGAGCCAGCTCCTCACCATGGGGTTCACCAGTGCTGTTCGCCAAGAAAAAGGATGGGACACTGAGATTGTGTATAGACTACCGAGCTCTCAATATGGTCACCATCAAAAACAAATATCCGATGCCACGGATAAATGACTTGTTTGACCAGCTCGCTCAAGCCAAGGTGTTCTCAAAAATTGATTTAAGATCGGGATATCATCAACTGAAAGTACGGACAGAAGATATCCCTAAGACAGCGTTTACCTCCAGATACGGATTATATGAGTTCACAGTGATGCCTTTTGGACTAACGAACGCCCCCGCCTATTTTGTCCACCTCATGAACAAAGTGTTTATGAAATTCATGGACAAATTTGTAGTGGTGTTCATTGATGATATTCTGGTTTACTCAAGGACACCAGAAGAGCATGCTGAGCATCTGAGAATTGTTCTGGGAGAATTAAGGAAACATCAATTGTACGCCAAATTTAGCAAGTGTGAATTTTGGCTAAGGCAAGTTGGTTTCCTAGGCCATATATTAACCCAAGAAGGCGTGGCCGTAGATCCAGAAAAGGTCAAAGCCATACTGGACTGGAAACCACCAGCCAACGTGACAGATGTGCGAAGTTTCCTTGGAATGGCCGGATATTACAGAAGATTTATAGAAGGATTCTCCACTGTGGCAAAACCAATGACGCAATTGCTCAAGAAAGACAAGAAATTTGTATGGACAGAAGCATGCGAGAAAAGCTTCCAAGAACTCAAGAAGAAACTAACGACCGCACCGGTCTTAACTGTGCCAGACATACACAAGAGTTTTGAAGTATATTGTGACGCATCTCGGAAAGGCCTCGGATGTCTGCTGATGCAGGATGGCAAAGTTGTCGCGTATGCTTCCAGGCAACTACGGAAGCATGAGGAAAATTATCCAACTCATGACTTGGAGCTAGCCGCAGTCATTCATGCACTCAAGGAGTGGAGACACTTTCTGTTGGGAAATCGTTGTGAAATATATACGGACCATAAGAGCCTTAAATATATTTTCACGTAGCCAGAGCTAAATTTACGCCAACGACGCTGGTTGGAATTGGTCAAGGACTATGATGTCGGCATTCACTACCATCCAGGAAAAGCAAATGTAGTGGCAGATGCCCTTAGTCGGAACCCCAGCCCAGACAACGACGATCCACAAAACTTGAGGCCTGAGTTTTAGCAGGAGTTCGCTAGACTCTGAGGGCACCGTATCGAATCTGGAGATACATCCCACCCTCGTGGAACAAATCAAGAAGGCTCAGCAAGGGCACCCCAGCATCGAAGGAATAAAGAGGAAAATGAGCCTTGGCAAGGCTTCAGAGTTCGTCACAGACAGTGAAGGAATATTATGGTACGGGGACAGACTTGCGTCCCGAACATTGAGGAACTCAAGCAACAAATCCTAACCGAGAGCCACACCACCCCATACTCAATCCACCCTGGAGGAACCAAAATGTACAAAGACATTCAGGGAAGATTTTGGTGGCACGGTATGAAAAGGGATATAGCCACATTTATTGCTTGTTGCGATTCATGCCAGCGCATCAAAGCCGAGCATCAAAAGCCAGCAGGGCTACTCCAGCCAAATAGGATACCTGAGTGGAAGTGGGATGAGATTGGGATGGATTTCATCGTCGGACTACCTCGATCTCAACGCGGAAATGATACCATATGGGTCATAACAGATAGGCTAACCAAGGTAGCCCACTTCATTCCCGTAAAGACGACCTACTCCACACAAAGGCTAGCCAAGCTTTATCTCTCCCGTATAGTCTGTCTGCATGGAGTCCCAAAGACTATAATATCCTACCGAGGCACTCAATTTGTCTCAAAATTTTGGGATCACTTACAACAAGCTCTGGGCACGCAACTAGCATTCAGTACAGCGTACCACCCTCAGACTGATGGACAAACGGAACGCGTAAACCAAATCTTAGAGGACATGCTGAGAGCCTGTGTGCTCACCTATGGATCCAGTTGGGAAGAAAGTTTGCCGTATGCCGAGTTTGCTTACAACAACAGTTACCAGGCCAGCCTGCAAATGGCACCCTTTGAAGCATTGTACGGGCGGAGGTGTCGTACCCCACTGAATTGGTCAGAGACAGGTGACAATCGTATCTTCGGCCCAGACATGCTCAAGGAGGCCGAGGAGAAAGTTAAGCAGATCAGGGACAGACTCAAGACAGCGCAAAGCCGATAAAAGAGCTACTACGATCAAAAGCATCGTGAGGTCAGCTTTGAACCCGGAGATTCTGTATACCTACGAGTGTCTCCCATGAGGGGCCTGCAACGGTTCAAAATTAAGGGGAAGCTAGCCCCGAGATTTATTGGACCATTCTGTGTGATTGCACGAAGAGGCACAGTAGCCTACCAACTAGACCTACCCAAGGAACGGTCAGACGTCCATGACGTATTCCACGTCTCGCAATTGAGAAAATGCATGAGTAACCCGGAAAAGCATGTGTCTCATGAGAGCATTGATGTGCAACCAGATCTCACCTACAGAGAACGGCCAGTAAAGATATTGGAAGAGTCTGAACGGAGGACCCGACAGAAAACAACTAAATTTTTCAAAGTTCAGTGGAGCAACCACACTGAGGATGAAGCTACCTGGGAAAGAGAAGATTTTCTTCGGGCAGAATATCCATATCTACTTGAGGATCAGCAGAAATCTCGAGGACGAGATTTTTTCCTAAGGGGGTAGGTGTTGTGACACCCAAAAATTTTAATTGGATTTTTCAAACTTTTATTTTATTTGAGGAGGGTATTTAAAATTTTCTTTTAAAGAACCCACCCTCTCAAAAAACTTTCTTTTATGGCAAGTGTTTTATTTGGATTCACCCAAGGCTTGATCTTGGTCTTGGAGGTTTTCCCTTTTTATTTGGACTCAAAACCAAATGCCTTTCACTTGGAAAAATTTCCTTTTGGAAAATAATTTAAATAGCCCTATGGCATTTTGAAGGGATCTTCTCCTCTTCTCAAATATTCCTCTTGCCATGACCTAAGTGGAAATCCACTGCCATAACCCTTTCCCCATCTTTGGATCATGATACACATCAAATCCAGCAAGTTGAACCTCTCCATATAATTTTTCCCATTTATTTCTTATCAAAAACAATTTCTGCCTTCTATCTTGATCCTTGGAGATTTACAAAGGAGCTACCCTTTCTGCTTTGAGTTTTGTCTCCAAACCAATTTCCCTAGCTAGTCCTTTGAACCCTCAACCAAGATCCATGAAGATCCACTGGTCTCCAGTTCAAATTTTTCAAACTATACTTGCTGCAAGTTTGGACCAGTTTTGCCAAATTTGATGAAATTCATTCAAATTCTTCTCCTAAAAATCTGAGAAAAAACAGGCAGCCTCTGGGTGCATTGAGAGGTCACCTCACCAAGTCCCAGCTCCAGAAAAAAATTTCTGCTTGCCAAATCATTTCATCGAACACCTGCTGGACACTGTTGCTATCAAGTTCAGTCAAGTTCAGTTAACAGTGTCTGAAACCACTGTCGTTTTCTTCAGTGTTCGATCTCAATCTCGCCAGTGCCCCGGTGTCGCCTTGCTCCCCGTCCCCTCCCCCTTGTTCCTGCGCCGCACGATCCCCTGGAGCCTTGCGGACGTCGGCGACGAGCAGGAGGTGGTGCGCCTCCTCGTGAGCGACGGCAGCGGCGGCTTTGCGGCCGCCAGAGAGGGGCGCAGCGTAGACGGCGCCACCCAGCGCCGCCCAAGCCACCGGAGGCCGCCGCATGGCCACCCACTCCCCAGTGCGCGCTACCACCCTCGTCGTGAACCGCTAGGCACGGAGCGCGCTCTCTGCCGCCGCCGTGCCCATGCGGCCACCCCGTCGAGGACCGGCGCCATTACGCCAAGACCGACCAGGATTAGTAGGGGAACGGCACCAGTACACCTCCCTGATGCTGCCCGACCACTTAAGCTCCCTGCCAAGCCATTGCCTCGCCGTAATTGCTCGCCGGAGCGATCCCGTTCACGGCCACCCCCTCGATCCGCCTATAAATAGAGGCCCCGAGCTCCAACTCGAACCCACACCACCTCTGCACTCCACCTAGACCACGCCAAGCCACTGGTAGAGCCACGGGAGAGCTTTCTTCCTCAACTCCGGCCGCCGCGACCCGCCACGGGATCCATCTCAATTCGCTCCCGTGCGTGCACGTCCACCCTTCAACTCTTGCCAGCAGCTTCCCTATGCATCTGCTCTCCTGACCCGCGCTTCAATTCGGAGTTTGCAGCACCCACCGGAGTTCTCCACAATCGCCCGAGCCGCCGTCCGCCGGAGAAAGTGTCGCCGTCGACGTGGTGCTCTCCGTCGGTCGAGTCCACCACCCACCGACGCGGAAGGACACGCTGAAGCTCTTGGTACACTCCGATCTCCCTGTCTCGCCGTGGTTCGACGCCGGCGACCACCGCAGTCTTCGGGCGCCGGCGAACTTTTTTAAACCTGACATGTGGACCCCCCCCCCGGTCAGCCTCTATTCTCTTCTCCCTCGAAACATTTTCTGTTGGCGCCTTTGGGCAAATACGTTTTCCCTTTGAGCTGGCGCGTTTCTTTCCGAAGCGTTTTCTGTTTTCTCAGTTAAGTCCCTGGATCTTTTCTATTTCATCACAGATTAGTCCCTGGACTAAAACACTTATAACTTTTTAATAAAAAGTGATTTTTGAGTGATTCTTTTTCTGACAGTCTTATATTTTTGTCTAGTTTTTTATAGGATTTATTTGGAAAAAATTTGGGACAACTTTTATGCACGCGTTGATTTTCACGTTAGTATACGTTTTCGCTATACCGTAGGTTCCGGAAGAGGTGACGGAGCCGCGAACTTCGCCGAGCTAGACTCCGACTTCTCCGAACCAGGCAAGCATGTTTGAACCTTTGATATGACGGGTGTTTTGCATGTTTGCTTGAATAGTTTGTGCATGGCATATGAGCATCGGTGAGTATCTCGTTGCGTGTAAGGCAACTATCCGTGTGCTCCAAAGTTACTGTGATCTCTGATAAGTGATGGCCTAGTCATGTGGTGACATGAAAGGCAGTAAGGTGGTATTGTTGTAGCATGCCAGACTTATGATATCCGATAAACTCCGACGTTAACGTGGACTGAGTCACGTTATCGTTCTTCCCCTTTCCGTGCCGCCACATGTTTTCTGCCAAGAATACGGTTTAGTAAGTTGGTAACCTCTTTCCGTGTACACACCAAATAGAGGGGCCGGGATGAGGGTTCCATGGCCCTGGATTAAAGCCAGTCATCCGGTCAGGGGGCATGGGTGTTTCTGGTTGGGACCGAGAGGGGGGCACCCCTTAGAGCGCGCGTATATAAATTTGATCCCATGCTACGCGAGGTTGTAGCCTCCCCGTCTCAAAGTTTATCTTGAACGTTGCCGAGGGTGATTCCTGGCTTCGGAATGTTGAATGGGTGTGTACTGGTTAGATGTGTTTCTTCCAGAACACCGTAAACGGAACTAGTCCCCGTGACTACTGAAATCCGTTGGCTGTGGTTAAAGTACAACCTCTGCAGAGTCAAATCCTTCCGAGTCATCGTATCTATGGTCAAGGACCATGGCCAGTATACCCATATCTATGTCATCCTCGTGGTAAAATCCCCGGAGAACAAACTTGAGTGGTAAACTTGGTTGAACGTTATTCCTGTGGATGGACTAACCCCTATTGTTATCTCATACCTGATTATTCCCTTGATATGATTTAAATTCTTGAGCTACTGAGATATTAAGTTATGAAGCCCTTTATGTGATGTCGCTCAGACGTCCGACTGTGGCACTCTTGTCATTTACTTTTGATATAAGCCCTTTATGTGATGTCGCTTCAGACGTCGGACTGTGGCACTCTTGTTATTTACTTTTGATATAAGCCCTTTATGTGATGTCGCTCAGACATCCGACTGTGGCATGCACTGTTGTTTATTCTTTCAATATAAGCCCTTTATGTGATGTCGCTCAGACGTCCGACTGTGGCACGCACTGCCTTTTATATTCTATTATAAGCCCTTTATGTGGTGTCGCCTTGACGCCCGACTGCGGCATTATTATTCTTGTATTTTTCCTCTCGAGGAGTCATTCAGACACTCGTTTGGCCCTCAGTATTTATTTTGGGATTTCGGGAGGACTACCGCCCGACTTCTCTTTATTCTTCCCGTGCATGATTATTCCGTTGTCTGAGTGCACTTGTTATTTCTGTTCATATGCATCATGTTTACATTTGTTATATCTTATGTCCGAACTGTCTTGCGAGTACTTTCATAGTACTCACCTGGCTTGTTGATTTGGCCAGATGTTGACGAAGGCGATCTCATGGATGAAGAGTTTGATAGTGAGTCCGACGCCTAGAGGAATCCCAGTCAGTCCCGTGCGATCCTGGATATTGGTCACTTGTATCATATACGCTTCCGCCACCCGCAATAAGTCTCCTCGGGCCTCACTCCGACGCTCGAAGAGCTGTTAGTTTTCAGGAGTCATATCACCCACTTCGCTGTGATATTTCCACCACCGCTTTTATCGTGAGTCAGTAGATTTGCCACCCTATCCGCCTTTATGTATTATTGGCGTGTTTGTAATAAATTGTTGAGCAGTCTCCGCTCAACTTTGTATTATATTCAGTACTCCTGGTATTTTTCTTCTGTGATCAAGATTTTGTCTACCAGTAAGAAGGAATTCTTCTCTACTGGTCCGTAAAAGGGATAGGTCTCTCAATAAATATTTTTATTGAAAAACCGGTTGTGACAGCGTCGTGGCGGGATCTACGTGTGAAGCGAAGTACATAGCTGCTTCGGAAGCAGCAAATGAAGGAGTCTGGATGAAGGAGTTCATATCCGATCTAGGTGTCATACCTAGTGCATCGGGTCCAATGAAAATATTTTGTGACAATACTGGTGCAATTGCCTTGGCAAAGGAATCCAGATTTCACAAGAGAACCAAGCACATCAAGAGACGCTTCAATCCATCCGGGATCAAGTCCAGGTGGGAGACATAGAGATTTGCAAGATACATACGGATCTGAATGTTGCAGACCCATTGACTAAGCCTCTTCCACGAGCCAAACATGATCAGCACCAAGACTCCATGGGTGTTAGAATCATTACTGTGTAATCTAGATTATTGACTCTAGTGCAAGTGGGAGACTGAAGGAAATATGCCCTAGAGGCAATAATAAAGTTATTATTTATTTCCTCATATCATGATAAATATTTATTATTCATGCTAGAATTGTATTAACCGAAAACATAATACATGTGTGAATACATAGACAAACAGAGTGTCACTAGTATGCCTCTACTTGACTAGCTCGTTGATCAAAGATGGTTATGTTTCCTAACCATAGACATGAGTTGTCATTTGATAAACGGGATCACATCATTAGAAGAATGATGTGATTGACTTGACCCATTCCGTTAGCTTAGCACTTGATCGTTTAGTTTACTTCTATTACTTTCTTCATGACTTATACATGTTCCTATGACTATGAGATTATGCAACTCCCGATTACCGGAGGAACACTTTGTGTGCTACCAAACGTCACAACGTAACTGGGTGATTATAAAGGTGATCTACAGGTGTCTCCGATGGTACTTGTTAAGTTGGCATAGATCGAGATTAGGATTTGTCACTTCGATTGTCGGAGAGGTATCTCTGGGCCCTCTCGGTAATGCACATCACTATAAGCCTTGCAAGCAATGTGACTAATGAGTTAGTTACGGGATGATGCACTACGGAACGAGTAAAGAGACTTGCCGGTAACGAGATTGAGCTAGGTATTGAGATACCGACGATCGAATATCGGGCAAGTAACATACCGATGACAAAGGGAACAACGTATGTTGTTATGCGGTTTGACCGATAAAGATCTTCGTAGAATATGTAGGAACCAATATGAGCATCCAGGTTCCGCTATTGGTTATTGACCGGAGACGTGTCTCGGTCATGTCTACATAGTTCTCGAACCCGTAGGGTCCGCACGCTTAAAGTTCTGTGACGATCGGTATTATGAGTTTTTGTGTTTTGATGTACCGAAGGTAGTTCGGAGTCCCGGATATGATCACGGACATGACGAGGAGTCTCGAAATGGTCGAGACATAAATATCGATATATTGGACGACTATGTTCGGACACCGGAAGTGTTTCGGGAGGTTTCGGACATTTACCGGAGTACCGGGGGTTACTGGAACCCCCCGGGGAGTATATTGGGCCTAATGGGCCCTAGTGGGAGAAGAGGAGGGGCGGCCAGGGCAGTCGCGCGCCCCCTCCCCCTCTAGTCCGAATTGGACAAGAAGGGGGGCGACGCCCCCCTTTCCTTCTCTTCCTCTCTCCCTTCCTTCCCTTCTCCTACTCCTACTAGGAAAGGAGGAGTCCTAGTAGGACTTCCCCCCTTGGCGCGCCCTCCTCCTGGCCGGCCGCCTCCCCCATAGCTCCTTTATATACGGGGGCAGGGGGCACCCCAAAGGCACAACAATTGATCATTGATCTTTTAGCCGTGTGCGGTGCCCCCCTCCACCATAATCCACCTCGGTCATATCGTAGCGGTGCTTAGGCGAAGCCCTGTGTCAGTAGCATCATCATCACCGTCATCACGCCGTCGTGCTGACGGAACTCTCCCTCGAAGCTCTGCTAGATTGGAGTTCGTGGGACGTCATCGAGCTGAACGTGTGCTGAACTCGGAGGTGCCGTACGTTCGGTACTTGGATCGGTCGGATCGTGAAGACGTACGACTACATCAACCGCGTTGTTATAACGCTTCCGCTTTCGGTCTACGAGGGTACATGGACACACTCTCCCCTCTCGTTGCTATGCATCACCATGATCTTGCGTGTTCGTAGGAAAATTTTAAAATTACTACGTTCCCCAATAGTTTGTACCCAGGTACGGTCCGCCCCTTGTCGACGACCTCCATGGCGAACACCACGCTCGGCAGGTGTTCAGTCAAATGCCATTGAGCTTATTTTCAATGTTGTTTTTATAGTACAAAGGATGGTGAGCTACTCAACCATGGAGGATGAGTTGTGCGCTACATGGCTGGCCGTATTCGCGGATCTCATAGGCAGGAGCAGAGGGTAGCCCTTCTGGGAGCAATTGCATGAAAAGTTCACGCATGAAAGCGCATTGCACCCTACGACATGTACATCATTCAACCATGCAACGTGAGGCCGTTGTCGTATCGCTGTCACGCTATCCAGATCAGCGTCATCAAGTTTTGCAACGTGGTTCGTCAGCTCGAGGCAATGTGGCCATTGCACGCTGCAGGGGACGAGATCATAAGTTTTACTTCCTCTTGCTCAATTTATCGATTGATTCATTCACTTAATGTTGGTCTACACATTATATGTAGCCCGCAAACGCCGCCGTGGTGTACCACAGGATAGAGGGACGGCCATTTACGTGCACATACTGTTGGATGAAGGTGAAGGGGGAGTATGTGTGGAACGACATGATCCGTTCATGAAAAACTTGTTAGACATCCGGGATCTAGTCGAATTAAGACATTGTCATCCTAGACTTAATTTGCATGTTATGTATGAATGATTTGCTATTTTCTATCCAAATTTTGACAAATATCGGTCGCTTTGGATGAATTTCATCCAGTTAGTTACAATGCGGTTTGAAATGTATGCCGCTATGGTTGGATGGCGTCCTCCCGCATCCGTGTCCGCGGACTGGTCCTCCCTGTCCGTGGACGGATGCGAGAGGAAATTTGCGGGTTGCCGTTGGAGATGCCCTTATGTTGCAAAAAAGAAAAGACGATGCATGGGCCTAGCCTGTTCCAGACTTCCACCACAGGTGGCGAAACCCAGCGACTATTTCTCGCTTTAAGCGAGGTGGTAGAGAAGTGTCACTGAAGGTTCTAAGTATTTGGGCCGTTCCATTGTTGGCGCCCTAAAATAAAAAGAGATCACGAAAAAACCAAGATTTGAGGCCATTTGAGCTTGGTTCATTTTTGTTTTCTTTTCTTTTTTCTTCTCTGCTTTTTCATTCTTTTTTGTATTCTGTTTCTTCATTTTTTGTTTCTCTTTTGCTATTCTTATGTTGTTTTTCGTTCACTCTACATTTTCGTATATGTAGAAATATTTTTTTAAATAAGTGGTCAACATTTTATGTATACACGTTCAACATTGTATGAACGATTATTTTAAAAAATTTAAATGCTTAATCAACATTTTAATACTTATTTCAACATTTTAAATACTCGTTCAACATTCAAATACGTGTTCAACATTTTTATATACTTTTTCAATATTTTCTAAATACTTGTTCAACATTTTTCAAATATTTTTTGAAAAGCATTTTTTGTAATTTTTTAGCAAAAAATTTTGTAATATATATGTACGCTGGTGTTTCCTGCGCACGTGAGCCGGCCCAGCTGTTGTTCCCTTCAGCTAGGGGCGGCTCCTGTCTCGCTTAACGCAGGAAATAGGGTGCCCATGGCAAAAGAGGGTTAAATCGTATTTGGCGCCTTTTTCGCCCGATACAGGTGTTTCCACAAACGGGTGCACACCCCCTCCCCTTCCTTCGCTACTAACGGGTCGGCCCATCTACATGTTTGCTATATGTTTTCATAACAAAAAAAAGGGCGCTCAAGGAAAAATCAAACCTGCGACCTCGTGCTTTGTGAGATGTTGCAACAACCACCTCGCCGCCTAGCCTGCTGTGAAAAAATACATCTTTTTTCTCTTTTCTTCTTTCATCTTTCCTTTTCCCTTTTTCCATATTTTCTGTTTTCAAATTCGAGAAATTTTCTTTCTTCACGTTTTTTTCCGAAAAATGGATGAACTTGTTGTTTACAAATTCAATGAACTTTTTTCCAATTCAACGAATTTTTTTTCAACTTTGATGAACTTTTTTTCAAATATTGATGAACTTTTTTCAAATTCGGTTTACTTTTTTCAAAGCTGATTAACTTTTTTCAAATTTGATGAACTTTTTTTCAAATTTCTGATGAACTTTTATCAAAATTGATGAACTTTCTTTCAAATTCAATGAAAATGTTCGAATTCGTGAACTTACTTTAAAATTGAATGAAATTTTCTCAAATACACGACTTTTTTTGAATTCATGAACTTTTTTCGATTATTCATTTTTTGTGAACATTTGTTTAAATTTTGTTTTTCATTTTCTTAGAAAGTCAAACGTAAATGGTCCAAGGAGGGCCAGTCAAGCACGAGTGGTCAACTGCCGAATGGGTTTCTTTTTCGAAAACACTAACGCCTACACGTGTGGGCGTTAGCCAACTCGCCCACACGTCTCGATCGCCATCCAGTGCCTTTTGCATGAATCTTGGCACGAGAGGGTTGATTTTCTGTGCCACGTAGGACAACTCGTGTGTGTGGCGTGAGGGAGTTCGCCCGCACGCTGTTTTCCCTCCGAGGTCAGCGGTTGCGACTCGGGGCGTGCGGTGGAACTGCCGTCGCGCCCGCACGCCCCGCACGACTTCTGTCCCCCATCTCCCACGACTGCCCATTTTTCCCACTCTCCCACACCCAAGTGTCATTTGCCATGTTTTTGCAGGTTACATGGCAACCGCCCTATTCGTGATTGTAAGCAGATGGCAACTCTTTTTTACCCCGAACATGTTATTGTTGTCACGTCTGTTTTTGTAGCGCTACATGGCAACTATGTAGTGTTAGTAGGTGGCAACTCCTAAAGATACCACCGTAGTCCACATGCCCGTCTCCTCTCCCACACACCAAAAGCTATCAGTTGCCATGTGTTTTTGTAGGGTACATGACAACTGCCCTAGTGTGCTTGTAAGCATATGGCAACTCTCTTTTACTCTGGACATGTTTTTTGCCATGTTTTGTAGTGCTACATGGCAACTGTCTAGTGTTAGTAGGTGGCAACTCCTAAAGTTTTCAAATCATGGCAACTGTAGTAGACCAGACCATACATGGCAACAGCTGCAGTTGCCCAAAAATGGCATCCGGTACTTGACCTGAGATGGCAACTGCAGTTGAGCAACCATGGCAACTGCAGTTGTCCGACATGGCAACTGCAGTTCAGCGACATGGCAACTGCAGTTGTCCGACATGGCAACTGCAGTTCAGCGACATGGCAACTGGAGTTACGAGCAACATGGCAACTGTAGTTGTCCGACATGGCAACTGTAGTTCAGCGACATGGCAACTGCAGTTGTCCGACATGGCAACTGCAGTTCAGCGACATGGCAACTGGAGTTACACGTACATGGAAGAGGGTCCGGACCATAGCAATCGCGGCGGGACGCGTGGTTACTGCCACGCGGGGCGTGTGGCTCGCAGGCGGGGAGGGGCGACGGCCGAGACGGGTCGTGCGGGCCGCGTGGTCGCTCGCCCGGACGTGCTCATGCGTAGGGATGGCACCCGCAGGGTTTGGGTACGGGTGGAGTTACCCCATACCCTTACCCATCCCCCTTGAGCTTACCCATTACCCGTACCCATATCCGTCAATGGGTATAATTTTTTCCCATACCCATCACCCGGCAGGGTAAATGGGTATCCACGGGTAAAAATACCCATGTGTGCACACATCAACTTAAGTAAGAAATAATCATAAAGGACAACACACAATGCTCATATATACGTACATCATAACATGTCTACGTATTGTCTATATACAAAAAATCGTACTCATCACAATAGCTATATACAACATGTATAGGCAGAAATTAATGCTTGTATGGATGGTGAGCACTGAAATCACGACGCGTATATATACATTGTAACATCACTACGTATCATGTATATACAAAAAGAAATCACATTCATCACATCTCCTATATACATCATACCGTCACATCATCTATACATCTACGTACCATCTATGAATGCATCTCACCATCAATATAGAAAACAAAAACTACAAGATTAATGCTCATATTCATAAAATCATACACAAAAATGAAACTCGCCAAGCCAAAATAGCCTTGCTCTTGCTCTTGGTGGTAGAAGAGGATCGACTAAGCGGGGTAGTGCAAGGTGGCCGGCTTGACGTGTTGTGACTGTGTTATGCCTTGGATGCCGAGGCAGGAGGTACATGTCCTTTACATTGGCCAGGGGCTTGGCCCTTTCCTAGCGGATGGAGACGGATGGCACCATCGAATGACGGTGCTGCGCGGCGGTGGTCGCCGCCATCCGACTTAGTCCGCATGAGAGTGAGCTGCATCCTCCTCCCCGTCACTGTCCACGCGAAAACTGTGGTCCTTATCCCCAAGGTCCTTGGCGTCCAAGCGGCTGGCGCTGGGGACGGCGAGGCAGTGAGCAGCTAGAGCGTTGGCGACGGCGACTAGCGTTCCTTGAGGAGGCAAGGAGATGAGGAGATGGGTAGGATATCAATCTCCGTTCTAAATATGGAACACGATCACGTAATTATTATTTACCTAAGCGGCTAAGCCTAATCACGTTAATCACGCAGAGAAAGACAGAGACATGGGATTCCTTCTATCATTCCATCTATGTTTTTTTGAGCGAAAATCATTCCATCCACGTGCGTGTGTGAGCAAGTCATGTATCTCGTCGGCTACATAGAATGATTTACTGGCAAGTTAGATTAGATTAATGAATGGTGAAGGCCCACTTAACAGACTTTACGTGGGTATATGGGTACACGGGTATGGGTTATGCTGTCCCATACCCGTACCACAATACCCAATGGGTTTAATATTTTCCTATTAATATACCCTTGGGTAATTTTTTATCCCATACCCTTACCCTAATAGGGTTTTTACCCGCCGGGTACATGGGTAATGGGTACCCATTGCCATCCCTACTCATGCGGGCGATCGCGCCGCACACCGAACGTGCGGGCTGTGGCGGGGTGCGCCCGGACGTGCTCGTGCGGGCGGGCCTGTGTCTATGCCACACGAGGAGTGCGGCAGATACCCCCTAGATGCCACACGTGTGGCAGTTATCGACGTCCTTCTTTTTTTGTTGAGGCAAACCGAACGAACGAAGCGCATCCAAAGAAGAGGCGTGTTCCGTGCGATAGCTTGCCTGGCAGTTGGGCCGGCCCATGGAGCGGGGACGCGTGGGCGCTACCTCGCCTACCTGGCGCTGAAGGCGCTGAGGAGGAGGTCTCGGGTGGTGAGGGTGCGAGGCGCATGGTCGAGACAATCACACAGCGCGGGTACGACCGGCCGAGGCTTCAGACGGTCGGCCGGAAATGAACATCTACCTTTCCGGCCACTTGATTAGACGTACTCCTTATAGATACATCCATTTCTGCGACAAGTAATTCCGAACAGAGGGAGTACGTCCGAGCGAGCGGTACATATGTGGCTCGCACTCGCACGGCCTGCCCGACTGGAATCGGAGCCGGTGGCGTGCGCGCAACCCAGGCGTTCCCATCCTGCACCGCTTGACTGCGACTGTGACGAGCTCCTCGTCCCTTGTCCGATCGAGGCGGACGTACGCCGGCGTGTCGTCTAAGCCACGCCCGCCTTGACTATCTATCCATGGCGTCCGAACGAGACGGCAGTGATCGACTGCTTAGCATATACAGTAACCACTAGCAGCTAGTACTAAGTACATGGATGCGCCTTCCTCCTCCGTCCTAATTAAGCACGGCCTCTCGCCATCACTAGCTAGCCTAGGAGAATCTGCAGCTTCTGTCGATCTCTTGTGTGTCGCTTGCAACACCAACCAGTAGACACTACTCGTACCTTGGTTACGTCGAGCTGTGCTCAGTGCACGCACGCAACTGCTAGCACCACACGAACGTCTACGCACACGAATACGTGGTTCTTTTGCTTCACTCGCACCACCAATCGCAGCAGAGCCCGTGCCACTGCCACCGGCCACCGGATCGAAACGCGTGCACGGACACGCCCGGGCCGGGCCGGGCCTCCCTCCCCTCACTGCGTCGCCGTGCCCACGTTCATTATCCTCCACTCGACCCCATCGCGAGCTACCCGCGTCCACTTGTTCTTTGCATCCACCTACTGGCTAGTAGAGCCGATCGGACCAATGATATTTGTGGATCGATGGTGCTCGTGCAAACGACACCCCACTTACTAAATGGGACGGGCTGGCATTAATTTTTGGAGCCTGTAGCGTGCGCGCAACAAGCCGCTCCGACCCTGTAATGCGAGACTGCGACGGCGACTGACCGCGAGTGTGACATGTTTTCTTGTCCGAGCTCGACGCCGGCCGGCGTCTCGTCCAAGCCACGCCTTGACTATCAATGGCAGGCGACAGTGATCCGATTGCCTATCAGCCTAGCTAGCACTATGTATATGTATGGCAACGACAGCGATCCGGTTGCTTTGAGCATCTACAACTGGTTGCCTAATTTAGGGCCCTAGACGCCTCCTGACGCGGCCACGATCAGTGACCCGGCACATTCTTTTGGTCTCTGCCCACAACCACAACCCCGTATCTCCACACCCAAATCCGTACATATGTAGATGATCCATACAACTTATAAAGCACTACTATCAGACATAGATAGGGCAATCTAACAGGACAGGGCGATTTGGTGCCCGAGCCCAGCTGCTCCCGATATCCCCGGCGTCCATATCTGACTTGGGATCCGAATAAATCGGTCTGGCACACCTGACAATCGGTAAAGAAAAAACAGCGTACGAGGGGAATACAGTATGAAACAGTGGTGAATTCGTGAGGCCGATTCGTATCGTTGGGACGGTGGACGGGCGCTGCCGTCCTGGTCCGTGGACCAGAAAGTTGCAATTCTTACCGAGCCACAGATCAGATAACGACGGAAAAGCTGAGCCGTTTGTCGCCTGTTTCCCCTCAAGAACAGCTTCATCCTGCTCTTGGGAGCGGAAGTTCAAGCTCAACTAACATACAAGATTAAAAAGTAATTAAACATAGGGAGGCAGCCGGAGTTCACCACTTCCTTGCTGGCCGCTTCCCCTTAGGGTCTTGGGAGCGGCGGTTGTACTCGACGTAGGTGTTGGCGGCAGGCGGAGTGTCGTTGTCCGTCGTGTCACTGTCCGAGAAGGAGGAGTTGATGATGATCCGCGTCATGCACCAAGCCGTGCGGTTTCGTCTCTCCGCCACAACCACCCCCTACCATTCCAGCATATCGGACTCCTTGAGCCCAATGCGGAGCGCCGCCACATTTTTGTGATGCCCATAGCAGGCGGTTGTCTTGGCCGAGGTGAATGAGCAGTGGATCGCTTCGCGGAGCCCCTCGTTGTCGTCAGAGGCGGACATCAGCGACTCTGATGCCAATCTGAAAGACCCCGCAGCCTCAGCGGCTCGACGCGCCCGGCGCCACCCTTTTCATTACACATCGATATGCGCGCCCTCGGTCTTCGGCTGGCGCCACAGGCTTGAAGGTGCGGGCACTAGTACCCAGCCCCGTTTGAGATCAGGTGGTGGCGGTGTCGGGCGCCACTGGTCACCCGCCGCCTCACGAGGGAAGCCGGGGACCACGTAGTACGACCATGGGGAGTCACGGAGCTTCTATTGCCCACCCTAGCCGTCGGGGACGTCATGGACGAGGAGCTGCAGCCTCAATCCATTCGCGAGCAGCACACAACAATGCAAAAGCACTAGCTCCTCATCGTCCGGTGCACACAAGCTCGACGAGTCCGCGGTGAGCTTGGCCGAGTCAATTTCCTCGGAACCGTTGTTGGACCCGCTGAGGAAGGAGAGAGTATGGGAGTGATTGAGAGAGTGTGGATGACTAAGGTTCGATCGCCCGGCTAGGGTTTAATGAGGACAGGTGTGGGGACGGTGTGGGCCTAGTCGAACATGGCAGCGGTGTCCAGACGCGTCCGGGACACCATATCAGCCCCCGTATGAGCTAAGTATGTGAATTGCAGGTCAGCCCGGACGTTTGGGTTGAAGAGGCCAGTTGGGTGGCATTTTTCGGTTTGACCAGTGACCGGGCTCACCGCTGGCCGTTTATGGTGGATATGGATCGCTCGGTCGTAGATGCTCTTAAGTATGTGAATTGCAGGTCAGCCCCGACGTTTGGGTTGAAGAGGCCAGTTGGGTGGCATTTTTCGGTTTGACTAGTGACCGGGCTCACCGCTGGCCGTTTATGGTGGATATGGATCGCTCGGTCGTAGATGCTCTTAGCACCAGTAGCACCAAATTGGATCGTCTGATAATAATCATAATTGGATGTAGCTAGGTCTCAGTCAAGTGACATATAACATGCAAGAAAGAAAAAGTAAACCGATAAGAATTTTTTTCATGGATTTTAATGTAAGATCTCACGAATATAACATCAAACGAGACTTATCTCAGTTGACTGAGAGTTAGCAAAACTTTTTTTGGAGAGTTAGCAAGACTGTTAGTAATTAAGTAGGTTGGCCTCTCGCCATCACCCGGGGAATCTGCGGTTTTGTCTCTCCGTTGCTTGCCAACACAAATCACCACTCTACTCACCTTGGTACGTCCACCTGTGCTCAACAAAACACGCACGCAACTGCTGCTCCTACTACAGAGTCCATCACCAGTAGCGACCCCGCATTATAAAAGGCGCCGTATCGCCGGCATGCTGGAGCACGCACGAGCGAGCAAACAAACGGAGTCCACGATACCTCAGCTAGCCGAGGCAGATGATGGTGGCGGCGTAGGCACCAGAATCTCCACGGAAAACCAAACAGAACCATACTCTGCCACGCAACCAGAAGATCTCCAATCCGGAGCTGAGCCGCGAATCCAAGATCCACACGACCGCACACCCCACCCTCCACACGGGCCCGCCTCCCTCCTTTAATCGCCGCGACGCCGCCGATTGGATCCCACCACCACCAGCCTCATCACCATCCTCATCGCCTCGCATTGACCAATCCATCTCCTCCGGCGCCATGGCCATGGCGAGCCGCAAGCAGCTCCTACTCCCGTGCCTCGTCCTGCTCTTCGTCGCCGCTGCCGCAGTGGCCGAGGCGTCGCCGCGCGCCCAGCCGCAGTCCACGTACATCGTGCACCTCGCGCCCGATCACCCGGCCCTGTCCCTCTCCCCAGCGCGCGGCGGCCGCAACGCGCTGCTCGGCCCCCTCCTCGGCCTCCCGCGCCGCCTGAGCGCGCCGCGGCCGCGCCTGCTCTACACCTACGCGCGCGCCACCACGGGCGTGGCCGCGCGGCTCACCGAGGCACAGGCGGCGCACGTCGCGGCCCAGCCGGGCGTGCTGGCCGTGCACCGCGACCAGGCGCGCCAGCTCCACACCACCCACACCCCGGAGTTCCTCCACCTCAACAGCGCGGCCGGGGTCCTCCCTGCCGCGTCCGGCTCCGGCGCCGTGTCGGACGTCGTGGTGGGCGTGCTCGACACCGGGATCTACCCGCTCAACCGCAGCTCCTTCAAGCCCGTCGGCGACGGGCTCGGCCCCCCGCCCTCCTCCTTCTCCGGCGGCTGCGTCTCGGCCGCCAAGTTCAACGCCTCCGCCTTCTGCAACAGCAAGCTCATCGGCGCCAAGTTCTTTTACAAGGGCTACGAGGAGGGCCTCGGGCACCCCATCAACGAGACGCTAGAGTCCAAGTCGCCGCTGGACACAGAGGGCCACGGCACCCACACCGCTTCCACGGCCGCCGGGTCGCCGGTGGACGGCGCCGGGTTCTACCAGTACGCGCGCGGGAGGGCCGTCGGCATGGCCCCCACCGCGCGCATCGCCGCGTACAAGATCTGCTGGAAGTCCGGCTGCTTCGACTCCGACATACTCGCGGCGTTCGACGAGGCCGTCGGCGACGGCGTCAACGTCATCTCGCTCTCCGTCGGCTCCACCTACGCCGCAGACTTCTACGAGGACTCCATCGCCATCGGCGCCTTCGGGGCAGTGAAGAAGGGCATCGTCGTCTCCGCCTCCGCGGGCAACTCCGGCCCCGGAGAGTACACCGCGAGCAACATCGCGCCGTGGATACTGACCGTCGGCGCGTCCACCGTCGACCGTGAGTTCCCCGCCGACGCGGTGCTCGGCGACGGCAGTGTGTACGGCGGCGTGTCACTGTACGCCGGGGATCCCTTAAACTCCACGAAGCTGCCCCTCGTGTACGCCGCGGACTGTGGATCCCGGCTTTGCCTCATCGGCGAGCTTGACAAGGACAAGGTCGCCGGAAAGATCGTCCTCTGTGAGCGCGGAGTCAACGCCCGTGTCGAGAAGGGCGCGGCCGTCGGGAAGGCCGGCGGAATCGGCATGATTCTCGCCAACACGGAGGAGAGCGGCGAGGAGCTCATCGCCGACCCCCACCTCATCCCGTCGACAATGGTGGGGCAGAAGTTCGGCGACAAGATCAGGCACTACGTCAAGACAGACCCGTCCCCGACGGCGACCATCGTCTTCCACGGCACGGTCATCGGGAAGTCGCCGTCCGCGCCGCGCGTCGCGTCGTTCTCGAGCCGCGGCCCCAACTCCCGCGCGCCGGAGATCCTCAAGCCCGACGTCACAGCCCCCGGCGTCAACATACTCGCGGCCTGGACCGGCGAGGCCTCCCCCACCGACCTCGACATCGACCCGAGGCGCGTCCCGTTCAACATCATCTCGGGGACGTCCATGTCGTGCCCGCACGTGAGCGGCCTCGCGGCGCTGCTCCGGCAGGCGCACCCGGACTGGAGCCCCACGGCGGTCAAGTCGGCGCTCATGACCACGGCATACAACATGGACAACTCCGGCGAGATCATCAAGGACCTGGCCACCGGCACAGAGTCCACGCCGTTCGTGCGCGGCGCCGGGCACGTGGACCCCATCAGCGCCCTCAATCCCGGCCTGGTGTACGACGCGGACACCGCCGACTACATCGGCTTCCTCTGCGCGCTCGGCTACACGCCAGCCCAGATCGCCGTCTTCACCAGGGACGGCTCCGTCGCCGACTGCTCGAAGAAGCCGGCCCGCTCCGGCGACCTCAACTACCCGGCCTTCGCGGCCGTCTTCTCGTCGTACAAGGACTCCGTCACCTACCACCGGGTGGTGCGCAACGTCGGCAGCGACGCCAGCGCGGTCTACGAGGCCAAGGTCGAGAGCCCTGCCGGCGTGGACGCCAAGGTGACGCCGGCCAAGCTGGTGTTCGACGAGGAGCACCGGAGCCTGGCGTACGAGATCACCCTCGCCGTGTCCGGCAACCCGGTGATCGTGGACGCCAAGTACTCGTTCGGGTCCGTCACGTGGAGCGACGGCAAGCACAATGTCACGAGCCCCATCGCCGTGACGTGGCCGGAGAGCGCCGGAGCGGCGTCCATGTAGAGATGTGGTAGGGATGCTGGTGCCACTCGATTGTTTGAGTTTACTCTGCGCGCGCCTGTGAATGTGAATGTTTACTCCATTATTAACTCTGGAATAATTTATCTTGGATCATAATCTAATACAATCTCGTGCTCGAAGTTGTTTATTCCGCTCAGCACCACGGTGCAGAGGACGATATACACTACATGCCACAAGAGAGAAGAAAAATACCGGTGTGGACCTTGCATCCACTTTCTTTATACTTGGACCAAATTTCATGATGGGTATTTATGAACTTGTTTCCGATGCTTCACCCCCTTTCGACCATGTTAACCGATTAATAATGCTAGACCTACAAAGATTTTACAAAACTACTTCCTCCGTTTCAAAATAAGTGTCTCGACCTTAATACAATTTTGTACGAAAATTAAATTAAAGTCGAGACACTTATTATAAGACGGAGGATACTCTCTCTCCCCTGAAATTCAACTACGGTGGACCTCTCCATCCCCTATTGCCAATCACAATTCACCATATCAGATTGCGTGTAAAAAAATGAAGTAACTTGTTTCCGAGGCTATACGTGGCACATGCTGTTTTTTAAATTATTCTATACAAAGGCCATCTTTTTTATTTTGTAGCTTTTTATATTGAGATTCAACCTTCCACTTTATTAGGCTACAACAGGAATTTCATCCAACATGGTACTTAAAACAATATGGGGATAGAGATATGCGTCCAACTCTCGGTAGGGTGTGGCGAAAAAGGGGTGACGCCCAGCCGCCGCCGCCGCCACCACGCACGTCCTCCGTCGGCGAGGACGGCGCCAGCGCCGCTCGGGGATTCCACCCCCGGGGCGGATATGTTGCGGCTCCGTCCGCCCATGCGGCCTCGTCCGCCTCTGTGGCTCCGTCCGCCCGTGCGGCCTCGTCCATCTCTGCGGCTTCGTCCGCCCTCTGTCCGCCTCTGCGGCCTCGTCCGCCATGTCTGGGAGATTGGAAAATCCTTCGCTAGAACCTGTTGTTGTGAACGGGAGACCAGAATCCCAATCATATGGAAGCAGATTTGCAGAAGGAACAGTTCTGGGAGGGGATCGAATTAGCACTCTCGATCCAACTGGGGAACGGTTCGATCCTGGCGGCCCTGTCAGGAATCCTAGTTCCAATCTCCTGTCGCTAGTGCATAAAACTGGGACGCCAGAAGGAATGTTTTGTTTGACATGGAACTGCAGCGGAATGGGGGGTTCCAGGACGATTCGTGACCTTGTGTCACTCAATCAAATACATCGTCCTTAGTTCATATTCTTGTGTGAAACGAGACAAAACAAGGAGAAGGTCAGACGCTTGTGTGGCAGACTTGGGCTGAGAGGTTTTGTCGGAGTCAGTAGTGAAGGTTTCAGTGGAGGGCTGGCCCTCTTCTGGGATGAGAAGATGCATGTCGAAATACAAGATCTTAACGAACGATACATCGATGCACATATTGGTGGTACTGCTTCATGGAGATTAACTTGTGTATATGGGGAGCCGAAAGTAGAAAATGGACATCTCATGTGGGATACTCTCCGTCAACTCAAAGCTAAATCTGTCCTCCCTTGGACAGTGATGGGAGATTTCAATGAAGCATTGTGGTAGTTCGAACACTTCTCGTTGAACCGTCATGCTGAATGGAAAATGGGGGCATTCAGAGATGCCTTGGATGGGTGTGAGTTGACCGACCTAGGATTCAGAGGAGTACCATTCACTTTTGACAATAAAAGGGGAGGGAGAAAGAATGTCAAGGTCGGACTCGATCGCGTGGTGGCGAACAATAACTGGAGGGATATGTTCCAAGATGCATCAGTTGATCACATAGTTTCCTCTTGTTCGGACCATTGTGTGTTGCTTGTCCGTCTCAAAGCAGAACAACCAGCCCAGAATAAGAAGAGATGTAGGCAATATGAGCTGTTTTGGGAAAGAGCGTCTGATCTTCCCGAAATCATTGAACAAGCTTGGGCAGCAGCGGGTGACAGGAGTGACCTGGGTGCTATCCAGCTCTCCTTAGGAAGTGTGATGCGGTCTTTACAAGCATGGAGCAGCCGCAAGTTTGGGAACATCCTCCGTGAACTTGAAGCGGTTCGGTCTGAACTAAACAATCTGTTGCTGCATGGGGCGGACAGTAAGGAGGTGAGATAGATTTCAGACAAATTAAATGAACTCCTATATAAGGAGGAAATGCTATGGTTACAATGGTCCAAAGTTAGTTGGCTGAAAGAGGGGGATCGAAACACGAAGTTCTTCCATCGGAAAGCTGTTTGGCGTGCAAAAAAGAACAAAACTATTAAACTTCAAAAGGCTGATGGAAGTTGGGTCTCCTCTCAGACCGAGCTGGGAAGGATGACCACTCAATTTTTTTAGGACCTCTTCTCACAGGATCCTAATTTGAATCCAAGTGATATTGTTAACTTGTTTGAGAAAAAGGTCTCTGAGGATATGAATGAAGCCCTTTGTAAAGCATTCTCTGACAAACAAATATCCGATGCCCTGTTCCAGATTGGCCCTTTGAAGGCTCCAGGTACTGACGGGTTTCCGGCCAGGTTTTATTAGAGAAACCGGGGGACAATAAAAGCGGAAGTTATCGCTGGTGTCAAGTTATTTTTGCTACAGGTAACATGCCAGCTAACATCAATCATACTGCAATTATCCTCATTCCCAAAGTGGACCAGCCATCAAATTTGTGAGAGTTCCGGCCCATTAGTTTGTGCACAGTGCTATACAAGGTGATTGCGAAATGTTTAGCAAACAGACTAAGGCTCTTCCTAGATGATATAATCTTAGTAAACCAGAGTGCGTTCATCCCTGGGAGGCTTATCACTGATAATGCGCTCGTGGCCTTTGTGCGCTTTCATTTCCGAGCAGAATACAAATCTGGGGAAGAATTTTTGTGCATACAAAATTGACCTCTCGAAGGCGTATGACCGTGTGGACTGGGAGTTTCTTGAGAAAGCGATGAAAGGCTTAGGTTTCTCTCACCGGTGGATTAGCTGGATCATGTCATGTGTGACCACGATGAGCTACTTAGTTAAATTTAATGGAACCTTGCTGGATTAGTTTACTCCATCCCATGTTCTCCGCCAAGGCGACCCCTTGTCGCCATTTCTTTTTTTGTTTGTCACAGATGGCCTCTTAGTGTTGCTTTAGAAGGAGATCAATAACAACCGGATTGAGCCCCTGAGGATATGTCGTCGAGCCCCTGGTATCTCGCATATGTTATTTGCGAATGACACGATGTTATTCTTCAAAGCAGAAATTGAGCAAGCTCGGAGGGTACAACATGTAATCAATACATACGCATAGGGTACCGGCCAGCTGGTAAATGTTGATAAATGATCTCTGATGCTAGGTAAGACTTGCCCGACTGAGGTACAAGAGGAAGTCAAGGCTGTGTTGTATGTCACACAAGCAGAGTTCGAACCCAAATATTTTGGTCTCTCTACCCCAGAGGGTCACACAAGCAGTTCATATTCCAGTGGCGGCAAAGAAACTCTCATTAAGGCAGTAGCGCAATCCTTGCCAACCTTCCTTATGGGTGTTTTCAGGCTACCTGATGGGCTGTGTGAAGATCTTATGAAAATGATAAGAGATTTTTGGTGGGGTGCTAGCAAGCATCAGCGACGCACACACTGGATCTCATGGGATTGTATGATCAGCCAAAAAGATGTGGTGGTATGGGCTTCTGAGATTTACAATTGTTCAATCAGGCCCTTTTGGCTAAGCAAGCCTGGAGGTTAATTGAATATCCTGATAGCCTCTGCGCCCAAGTACTCATGGCCAAATATTATCCCAATGGGGTGCTTATAGACACGGTCTTCACAGGCAATGCTTTGTCAACCTGGAAAGCAATTGAGTATGGACTCGAACTACTTAAGAAAGGAATTGTATGGCGCATAGGAAATGGAGCAGAAGTCCGGATATGGAGAGACCCATGGATCCCCCGTGGTCCTTCTTGTCGGCTCATCACTTTGAGGGGTCGATGTCACCTCAAAGGGGTTGCTGAACTGCTGCGTACTGATGGAACTTGGAATACAACACTCCTACATCAATATTTCCACCAAGCTGATATTGAGGAGATTGTGAAAATTAAACGATCACAGAGATTGGAGACAGACTTCGTGGCTTGGTTCCCGGACAAAAAAGGCCACTTCTCTGTAAAGAGTGCGTACTCCCTTGGCTTATAGGAGAAAATGAATGCAAGTGACCTTGGTTCTTCCAGTGTATGTCCGGATGGCCAACAACTCGTGTGGGACTTAATCTGGAGGAATCAAGCGCCGCCTAAGGTGCACATTTTTGCATGGAAAGCTGCACATGAAGCTCTGGCAACCGAAGCGACTAAAAAATCTAAGCACATGCAGGATGACGAAGCATGCACCATATGTGGACATGCTATGGAGGACACACATCGTGCCCTTGTTTGTTGCCCCCATGTCGCCGGCCTATGGAATGCTATGAGAGAGATATGGGACATTCTAGGTGAGGAAGCTTTGCAAGATACGGAGCCGGAGTGGATATTCAGACTCCTGAAAAAGCTGAATGAGACCCAGCGAATGATGGTATTAATGATTCTCTCGCGAGCTTGGTATGCAAGAAACGAGGTGATACGTCTCCAACATATCTATAATTTTGCTAGTTCCATGCTGTTATATTATCATTCTTGAATGTTTTACAATCATTTTATAGAAACTTTATATCATTTTTTGGGACTAACCTATTGACATAGTGCCAGTGCCAGTTGCTGTTTTTTGCTTGTTTTTTACTTTGCAGAAAATCAATACCAAACGGAATCCAAACGCAGCGAAGCTTTTTGGAGATGTTTTTTGGACCAGAAGACACCTGTTGGGCCAAAGAAGTACTACAGGGGGGCTCCGAGGGGAGGACAACCCACCTGGGCGCGCCCTGGTGGGTTGTGCCCACCTCGGCCGCCTCCTGCACCGCCTCTTTGCTCTATAAATACCCCGAAAATCCAAAAAGACTAAGGGAGTCGACGAAACACAATTCCAACCGCCGCAAGTTCCAGAACCACCAGATCCAATCTAGACACCATCACGGAGGGGTTCATCATCCTCAGTGGTGCCTCTCCGACGATGCGTGAGTAGTTCATTGTAGACCTACGGGTCCGTAGTTAGTAGCTAGATGGCTTCCTCTCTCTCTTTTGATTCTCAATACAATGGTCTCTTGGAGATCTATTTGATGTAACTCTTTTTGCGGTGTGTTTGTTGGGACCCGATGAACTTTGAGTTTATGACCAGATCTATTTTATCCATGGAAGTTATGTGAGTCTTCTTTTGATCTCTTATATGCATGATTACTTATAGCCTCGTATTTCTTCTTCGAATCTTTGGTTTAGTTAGGCCAACTAGATCGATTTTTCTTGCCATGGCAAGAGGTGCTTTGTGATGGGTTCGGTCGAGCGGTGTTCTTTCCCAGTGACAGAAGGGGCAGCAAGACACGTATTGATCATTTCCATTAAGGATAACAAGATGGGGTCTATTCCTACAAGAATAGATCTTGTCTACATCATGTCACGTTCTTATGGCATTGCTTTGTTTCTCCATGAACTTAATACACTAGATGCATGCTGGATAGCGGTCGATGTGTGGAGTAATAGTAGTAGATGCAGGCAGGAGTCGGTCTACTAATCTTGGACATGATGCCTATATAATGGTCATTTCCTGGATATTGTCATAATTATTTGAAGTTCTATCAATTGCCCAACAGTAATTTGTTTACACACCGTATGCTATTTTCTTGAGAGAAGCCACTAGTGAAATCTACGACCCCGGGTTTATTTTCTCATCATATATTTTCAGATCTATATTGCTATTTGCCTTTTTATTTATTTGCATATTTTATTTTCAGATCTATATTATCAAAAACCCAAAAATACCTCGCTGAGTTTTATTTGCCGTTATTTGCATCTATCAATCTACCACAATTTTATTCCATCAACGTGAGAATTTCTGGCACCGTTACCCGAAAGGGATTGACAACCCCTTTTACACGTCGGGTTGCAATTATCTATTATTTGTGTGCAGGTACCGTTTACATAGTGCTGCTTGGTTCTCCTACTGGTTTGATAATCTTGGTTTCATAACTGAGGGAAATACCTACCGAAGTTGTGTTGCATCATCCCTTCTTCTTTGGGGAAATACTGACGTAGTTAAGCGACATTACGAGGTTACACATGAGAAGCCGACGGTTCCAATCGAGGCGTCTTGTCGGTTCCTTGCCAGCTATGTCACATCTCTCTTGTCTCCACAATAGTATCCAGATGCAGACCCCGTCAAAGGTAAGCAGGTTGTGGACTAATTTGGTGAGCCTGTGCGGAAGTACAACCCCATATCACATGTGGAACGGTGGACACCGCCGGTGGTTGGCTGTGCAAAACTCAATGTCGACGGATCCTTCCAACCAACGGATGGTACTGCAGGAGCAGGGATGATTCTTCGTGACCACTGGGGGCTGTAATGCTTGCTGCAATTAGATGGCTTGGAAACTGTGCAGATGCACTGGAAGCCGAACTAGCAGCGATCCATGAAGGAATTACACTGGCTCTCAACTGGACTAAATCAGATATCCTAGTTGAGACGGATAGTGCGAATGCAATACAGCTAATCTCGGATGCCAGGAAGGACCGTGCTATCTCTTGAGCACTGCGTTGGTTTTCCCTTGAAGAGGAAAGGGTGATGCAGCAAATAGCGTAAGTATTTCCCTCAGTTTTTGAGAACCAAGGTATCAATCCAGTAGGAGGCCACGCTCAAGTCCCACACACCTACACAAACAAATAAGAACTAAAAGTGCGTTATATCGACTAGAGGGGGGTGAATAGGCGATTTTTATGAATTCTTCACTGAGGAATTTGCGGGTGAGGAAATTCCTTAGCGAAGAACTACTTGCAACAAAATAAGTACTCGAGAGTAAGCATAGCAGAACATAGGCATGGTCATCATGATGAAATGAAGACAAACACAGAGTACAGAAAGCGTAAACACAGGATAGCATAGGATGAAGACAAACAGACTGAAGAAATTGAATTGAGTAAATTGAGAAAGTCTTCAGTCAAAGTCTTCAAACACAGATATGACAAGCACACAACAAAGTAATGAGGAAATGAAAGAGTTGAGGAAATAGAACCAGTAAGCTTGGTGAAGACAACGATTTGGTAGACCAGTTCCAACTGCTGTCTCAGTTGTACATCTGGTTGGAGCGGCTAGGTATTTAAACTTGAGGACACACAGTCCCGGACACACAGTCCTCACCGTATTCTCCTTGAACTAAGGTCACACAGACCTCGTCCAATCACTCGTGGTAAGTCTTCAGGTGACTTCCGAACCTTCACAAACTCGGACACTCGACGATCCACAATTCCTCTTGGATGCTCTAGACCATGATGCCTAACCGTCTGGAAGAAGCACAGTCTTCAAAGGTAACAAGTGTCGGATCCACGCAGGATCAATCTCAATCACTTTGGGTTTGTAGGTGTTTGGGTTTGGGTTTTCCTCACTTGATGATTTTCGCTCAAAGTCCTCGGAGGATGGGATGCTCTCAAATGACAAATGTCAGTTTCTCTCGGAGCAGCCAGCCAGCTAGTGGTTGTAGGGGCCGGCTATTTATATCCTAGGGAGCAGCCCAACACGATAAGACATAAATGCCCTTCAATGATATGACCGTTAGGTGGATAAGATATTTTGGGACAGCTGGCGCGTAGCACAGCAATGGTCGGAAATATGAGGCTCAAATTCCTCAGGGCTATCATGTTCCTCACTGTGTAGGCAATCCGCACTGGCAAATTCCTAACTCCTCAGTCAGAACAAATTCCTCAGAGACCAGAAGAGCTTCGTCTGTCACTGAAGAATATGACTGAACTGTATGAGATTTCCAATGGCTTCACTCGAAGGGATTGGTAGGTGTAGGATTTTGAGTTGAGCATCACATGGAAATTTTTCCTTAGTATTTCCTTGACCCCCTTTAACAGTACGGTGTTTCCTATGACTCAAGAAAGAGAAAATGAAACTACGAAAACAAAAGTCTTCACGCTTCATGTTCCTCAAATGAATACCAAGTCTTCAAGGTCACACCAATTTCTTCGCCTTCAAAGTCTTCAGAAAGTCTTCAGAAATCCAAAGTCTTCAGTCGAAGAACTTCATTTTTAGGGGTCGACTTTCTCTGTAAATATCAAACTCCTCATAGACTTATAGACCTGTGTACACTCATAAACACATTAGTCCCTTAACCTATAAGTCTTCAATACACCAAAATCACTAAGGGGCACTAGATGCACTTACAATCTCCCTCTTTTTGGTGATTGATGACAATATAGGTTAAGTTTTCAACGGGGATAAACATATGAAGTGTAAATACTGATATTGAGGAATTTGATTGCAAGATATAGAAGAACTCCCCCTGAAGATGTGCATAGTGAGGAATTTGCTTTTGAAGCAATGCACACTTGAAGAGTTGAATCATGGAGATCTCCCCCTATATCTTGTAATTCATACACGCATTTGACATAATATATGAAGAATTTGAAATGCATGATGAAATCTGGTGACTGATGTAATTCAGCATGCGTGCAATAACATTAACGAGGAATAAGCATGCAGACGAAACAGCAAAAGTATCAGGCCACCATAGAGTTTTAAGTTTACAACTCGATCCAACAAAGTCATCAGAAGAACGAGAGTTGTAACTTAGAGAAACGCCCATATAAGATAGACCCGCTTGAAGACTAACTCAAATTTCTCCCCCTTTGTCATCGAATGACCAAAAGGTTTGAAAATGAGGACTAACGCGCCCTGAAGAATATCAAGTTGATGAAGGAGCGCCAGCGTTGTTGGGGTCGTTTGTTGATGTAGGGCCTGCCGCAGTGTCGTCCAAGTCTTCATACTCATCAGTTTCGCGCGATGAAGAATAGGAACTGGCCACCAAGGAAGGAACCTTGACCTTCTTGTATTTCTTCGGTGGAGGTGCAGACCGGTCAAAGTCCTCCTTGAGACCCATGTTCTTCAGATCTTCTTCGCTGTAAATATGAGACAGAACAGCCCAGGTGCGACCGAAGACTTCATGGAGGTAGTAATGGTTTTTCTTCACTGCATTATGTGTAGCAGTCATGTTGTGAAGAATTGAACCAAACTGACGCTTAACCCATTTATGGTTTCGATCCACCTTCTGGTGAAGACTTAGCAGAAGTTCACGGTCATTCATCACACGAGGAGCAGTAGCTTGAGGATTTGGCTTGGAGGCATGGGCAGCAGAATCATGAGTGGCAGAGTAATCATTGGTGGAATAAGATGCAACCTTGCGAAATTGACCATCCAATGGTCGAATGTCTTCATCTGTAACAGCAGAAGCCTTGCCCTTGTCATCAACTAAGGAAAATGTTCGTTTGAGGACTTCAATCGGGGGCAAGTAGCTGCAATGGTTCAGTGTATCAGCTTTGTAGTTGAGTGAAGACCTTGTTCTGATGAATCTCATAATCCACGGTGCATAAGGCTTCAGCTCAGACGGTGAAAGTGCAACATTTGCCAGAGTCCTCATGAAGAAATCGTGATAATTGGCAGGAATGCATGAATTATGTTGAAAACCAGATTCTTCATGATGCCAACAATTTCCTCATCAGATGAGTCGTGGCCTTTGATTGGACTCATAGTCTTTGTCAGAATGCGATAAACTGTCCTTGGTACATACTGCAATTCCTTCACGAGGAATTTTGTCCTTGAGGCTTGACCTGGTTTCAATGGCTTCATCAGCACTTGCATATAGTGATCAGTAAGCTCAGGCTCTTGGTACATGCAACGAGCTCCTTCAGGTGGAGGACTGATGGGCAGGGCGTGAAGTAATTCAGTGGCCGGTGCCTTATAGTGAGTATTTTCAGTCATCCAGTCCAAAACCCAGGAGTTCACATCGTCAGGATCTCCTGTGATGTGCAAAGTTGCGTAGAATTGAAGAATGAGTTCTTCATTCCAATCAACTATGTCTGTGCAAAAGTTGAGGAGGCCTGTGTCATGAAGCACACTGAGGACAGGAGTGAAGCATGGCCGTGATTCCATGTCCACATGAGGAATATGCTCGTGATCAAAGACTTTGTCCTTATTGAAAAGTAGTGAAGAATAGAAGTTGGCCTGGCTGGCGGTCCAAAAGCGCTTCCTTCTAAGATGAGCAGAATCATAGGGATTGTAGTCAGTGAAGAACACATGCTCGCCAAAGAAATCATCAGCCTTGAATTTCTGCTTCTTTGAGAATGGATCCTTTGGCTTGGGCTGAGGAGTGTCAGTCAATTGCATTATCACCTCAGGAATCGCAATCTCAGGTTCTTCAGGCTGAGGAATTTCAGCTTCTACTCCAGTGACAGCCTGGGTCTTCAATTCTTCATGTACATTTTCTTCAGCACTAGTGGCTGGAATTTCTTCATGGACAGATGGGGTTGCACGAGGTTCTTCAGATCCCATTTGTACTTCAGTAGCAACAGGGGACTGAGGAATTTGCTGTAAATGTGTGAACAGTGGAGAGTTGGGGTGCTGACTCTCCCAAAAGTCATCAATCATCACTGGTGTGGTACAACCAATGTGCATGTCTTCATCTTCTATTTCTTCAACGCCGGCCTCTTCAGCAGTAAACTGAGGCATAGGCGAGGAAACAGCTGGAGTTGAAGGGATTTCATCCATTTCAAGTTCTTCATCCATCTGCTCTGACGAAGCAGCAGAAGGATTTTCTTCATCAGATCCGCTAGGGATCACATATTCTTCATCAAAAGGAACAAGGTCCTTTGATGGCATGGTTGAGATCGGAACAACATCAATGGGGTTTGCAACTGAGCTGGTCAATTTCTTCATCATCTTCGGAGCTGAAGAATCTGGTGAAGCTGATGCTTTCCTTTTCTTCACTGCTGCACGCTCTACAGCCTTGGTCTTCTTCACATCTGATGCAGATGGAAGAATTGGAGTTGGGGTAGGCGCAGGAGGAGCAGAGGAATGTGGTTGATTTTCTTCAGGCACAACTGATGTAGTTGCCCTGACCTCTTCATTTTCTTCAGGCGCACCACTAGTGGATGCCCTAGCAATTTCATCAGCGACTGGAATGCAGTCATCAGCCCTGGAACTCACATTTTCTTCAGCAGCCTGAATGTCATCAGCGGTGCTGGCATGTTCTTCAGTTGGCTGAGCAAATGCTTCAGTCTGAGGAATTTCTTGTTGCGATGGGGCTGCGACATTGGAGGTGAACTTCTCAGTTAGTTTAACAAACCTGACCTTGGCTCCTTGCCAATCAGCATAGTAAGCATTGAAATCATCGCTGAGGACTTTGATTTCTGACTGGATCTTCACAAGATCATCAGTTGTCATAGAGACAACGTTGTTCTTCAGGAATTTCTCCTTCCTGTACTGCGCTTTCTTGATCTGCCTGGCCTTCTCAAATTTCCATTTCTCTTCTTGGATGAAGGCAGTCAGCATATGATTTTGGCCAGGAGTCAGCTTGAAGCCAGGCATAGGAGTGTTTGGGTCCTTGTGCCAGAGATCAATGTAATCGAGGATCAACTTTGGATCCAAAAGCAGAGGCACATTTGTGCCCTTGGCTCTAGCGGCCCTGACTTGCCTATCTCTGATGATTTCAGCAAGTTCTTCATCATCAGCTTCGTCTTCTTCAGACGGCACTTGGAAGGCGACCTGCTTCTTGTGAGGACTTGGGCGAGAACCTCGTCAAGCAGTGGTCTTTGTCTTCAGCAGAGAGGGTCCTGTTGAAGAATTTGGAGCAGCTGAGGAACTAGCTGAAGCTCCTGAGGCAATAGAGATGCCTGTAGTCCTTTGGCACGTGGCAAGATGCACATGTGCTGAGGATTTGGTCGGAGCAGCTGAGGACTTATGCGGAGGAGCTAAGGATTTTGGAGGAGCAGGAGCAGCGTGAGGAATTGGCCGTGAGGGCTTTGAGGATTCTGGCCGTGAGGGCATTGCTGAGGAACTTGGCCTTGAGGGCATTGAAGGTGAAGCACTTGGCTTACGCGCAGGCTTCTTTGCCATGGATTTCTTCGGCTTGACAGAGGCCTCAGCGGCAGTAGAGTCTTCATTGAATTTCCTCACTGCTTCTCTGGCTTGTCTAGCCAGCTTGGCCTGGCGCTTGGCCCATTCATCAGGATAATCCTCACCACGCTTGAGGCTGGTGAGATCAGCTTCTTGGCCAGGTGCCAACGGAGGTCTTGGGCATGGAGTATTGAGTGCGAATTTCTTCATGTACTTGGGAGTCACATACCTGTACTCCCTCCACTCTCTTGCCCATCTCCTCTCTATCTTCTGAATGCGCACCTTGCGCTGATTTTTATCTTCCTCAGGGGGTGTGCAGTACCCAGCATAGATGTCCTCAGGGATTTCAAATGCAGTGTTGACCTCAGGCCTCTTTCCTCCTTTCCGTGGCTTCTTTCCATCAGCCATTTTCTTCAGATGAGGAATTTGAACAATTGAATTCTCTGAAGAAGTATGCAACTTTTCTTCGAGGAACGCTGCAAATGAGTTAAGTTGATGAGAACCTAGAGATTCAGCAGCGGGCATGAGTACCTGTGAACAGAGTATAGTTGCGAGGAATTTGGAGAGGTCATATGCGTTCTCAGAAGGTTTTTCAAAAAGAACAAGTTTGAGGAATTTGACCAGATGAGTCTTGAAGAATTTCACTAAGTGTTCTTTGCCTTAGGTTCCAGAGTTGTATAGATCGAAGATCCACACAATTGAGGAATTTTGAAGAAAAAATATTGCTTAGAGAAATGAATCAAGAACAGATGATATGTGAGGTGTTTAGTGTGTGAAGAATTTGAAGAATAAACACCTTTGAAGATTTTGTAGAAATCATTTGAATCAAAGAGGGCAGTAAAAGTAACTTTTAATTACCCTAGACGAAGAACACGACGAACTGTGAGGTAGAGATGAGAAGTTCGTCTGTGCAGATCTTCCACGCCCTAACTCGGTGGAGGAAGACGGCTACGGCGGCGGCGGAGTGAAGATTTCCGCGGCCGGTGCGAGTACGGCGGCGACGAGGTCGAGGCAGTGAAGCTCTTCCTGACCGGCGACGACGAAGTAACAGCGGCGCTAGGGTTTGAGAAGCTCGAGCTGGAGAGAGGTCGAGCGAAGTAAAGGAAGTGAGGAAGGGGAGAGGGGGTATTTATAGCCACGGTGAAAAACTGTTCGCCCGAAGATTTTGGACGAACGTGCCCCTGACCCTTCTCATTCGCTTGACATGTGTCACCCACGTACTGAGAAGTGGAGATCGTGTTAGATCGTGGGTGAATAGATAAGTATTTCGTGGGATGCGGAACGGTTTGAGCGGCAAAGCCGAGAATTTGGATAAGATAAGTTAAAAGTTCCATTCGCAAATTCTTCAGCTAACAAGGACACAGTGAAGATTTTGAACGAGTTTCAAATAGAACGCACATGAAGAATTTGTGAATAGATTGGGTTGAGTATAGCATAGAGGGCGAAGGGTCCGATCACATTCACTTAGCAGGAAAAAAACCAACTTGAAGAATTAGCCATAAGTGAATGCTGTAGAGGACATAAACACACACACACACACACACACACACACACATATATATATATAGCCAATGAAGAAAAACGACGGAAACAGTGAAGACAATGCAAAGTTGAAGAAAGTGAACAACTGAGGAATTTCACTGAGGAAAAATTCAAACTGAAGATTTTCAACTTTTGGTGGTGGCGTGACCCACCGTGTAAGAATGATGATTTCAGACACCGCGTACATTGTCGTAGGGTTCTGAGAATCAAATTCTTCGTTAATTTCTTCACACTTAGAGTGTTATTGTTCATTGATTGAAGAAAAACGTTTCTTCATGTGTTGCACATCTAAGTCATCAATTTTGCATAAGTGTTAGGATGAGTGTCCTTTT
The DNA here is from genome assembly GCF_002575655.3 of Aegilops tauschii subsp. strangulata. Classification (NCBI taxonomy): domain Eukaryota; kingdom Viridiplantae; phylum Streptophyta; class Magnoliopsida; order Poales; family Poaceae; genus Aegilops; species Aegilops tauschii. The sequence goes on from NC_053040.3 coordinate 453,823,914, forward strand.
CAAAGAACATTCGAAGATTCTAAGATATTAGCTCACACTGCAACTTGCTAAATCACTTCTCATCCAAGGGCTTTGTGAAGATATCGGCTAGCTGTTCTTCAGTCTTCACATGCTCAATAGAAATGTCGCCCTTCAACGCATGATCACGAAGAAAATGATCACGAATCTGAATGTGCTTTGTCTTCGAGTGCTGAACTGGGCTGTGAGCAATCTTGATGGCACTCTCATTGTCACAGTAGAGAGGCACATTCTTCATGTTGACGCTGTAGTCCTTGAGAGTTTGCTTCATCCACAGCAATTGAGCACAGCAAGAACCAGCAACAATGTACTCAGCTTCAGCAGTAGACAGTGATACGCAGTTCTGTTTCTTCGAGGACCAACAGACCAAAGATCGTCCGAGGAATTGACATGTACTAGATGTTGACTTGCGGTCCACACGATCACCAGCATAGTCAGAGTCATAATATCCAATGAGATCAAAAGCCGAGCCCTTGGGGTACCATAATCCAAGTGTTGGTGTGTGAGCTAGATATCGAAGAATATGCTTCACAGCCTTATGGTGTGATTCCTTCGGTGTAGCTTGAAATCGGGCACACATGCAAACACTAAGCATAATATCTGGCCTAGATGCACATAAATACAATAAAGAACCAATCATGGAGTGGTATACCTTTTGATCGAAGTCAATACCATTTTCATCAGTGCACAAATGGCCATTTATGGGCATCGGAATTTTGACGCCTTTGCAATCTTGCATGCCGAATTTCCTCAGTACATCCTTGAGGTATTTCTCCTGAGTTATGAATATGCCATTGCGCTGTTGACGAATTTGAAGACCTAAGAAGAATTTCAATTCTCCCATCATAGACATTTGATATTCTTCACTAATCATATAGGAAAATTCATCACTATAACGTTGGTCAGTACAGCCAAAGATAATATCATCAACATATATTTGGCACACAAACAATTCACCATCATAAGATTTAGTGAAAAGAGTAGGGTCGAGTGAACCGGGTTTGAAGCCTTTCTTCATGAGGAATTCCTTCAAAGTATCATACCATGCCCGAGGGGCCTGCTTGAGGCCATAGAGGGCCTTATTGAGTCTGAAGACTTTGTCAGGATGCTTTGGATCTTCAAAACCTGGGGGTTGAGCAACATATACTTCTTCCTCAAGCTTACCATTGAGGAATGCACTTTTCACATCCATTTGATATAAAGTGATATCATGATGGTTAGCATAAGCAAGTAATACGCGAATAGCCTCAAGTCTAGCTACAGGTGCAAAAGTTTCATCGAAATCAATTCCTTCAACCTGTGTGTAGCCTTGAGCTACTAGTCGTGCCTTATTCCTCACCACAAGGCCATTTTCATCTTGCTTGTTGCGGTAGATCCACTTTGTGCCAATGATATTGTGCTTGCGAGGATCTGGACGTTTAACCAGTTCCCAGACGTTGTTGAGATCGAATTGATGTAATTCTTCTTGCATGGCCTGAATCCACTCAGGCTCCAGAAATGCTTCATCTACATGAGTGGGCTCAGTGATAGAGACAAAAGCATAGTGCCCATAAAAGTTAGATAAATGTGAAGCTTTTGAGCGTGTGAGAGGACCTGGTGCTTCAATGTCATTGATGATCTTTTCAACTTGCACTTCTTTTGCAACGCGAGGATGAGCTGGTTGTCGTCGAGGAATTTGATCAGCATTTTCTTCAGCATTTTCTTCAGGTGCATTAGCTCGACATTCTTCACGTTCTGGAATGAATTCTTCAGCAGATTCTTCGTAGGAATGACATCGTCAATAGCCTTGAACTTGATAGTTTCCTCAGGTGCTGGTTCATCTATCACAGAGGGTAGGTGCTCTCTTTGCGAGCCATTGTTTCATCGAACCACACATCTACAGTTTCAACAACCTTGTGAAGAACGTTGTTGAAGACTCTGTAGGTGTGCGAGTCCTTTCCGTAACCAAGCATAAAACCTTCATGTGCTTTCGGTGCAAATTTAGCATTGTGATGAGGATCTCTAATCCAACATTTAGCACCGAAGACTTTGAAATAACTCACATTGGGTTTCTTGTCAGTGAGGAGTTCATAGGCAGTCTTCTTGAAGAATTTGTGAAGATATACCCTATTGATGATGTGGCACGCAGTATAAATTGCCTCAATCCAGAAGTGACGAGGCGTCTTGTACTCATCAAGCATAGTGCGAGCCATCTCAACAAGAGTTCTGTTCTTGCGCTCCACAACGCCATTCTGCTGAGGAGTGTAAGGAGCAGATAACTCATGAGTAATACCAAGTTCATCAAGATAGTCATCAAGACCAGAATTCTTGAACTCAGTTCCATTGTCACTTCTGATGTGCTTGATTTTCACACCGAAGTTGGTTGAAGCCCTCGAGGAAAATCGTTTGAAGACTTCCTGCACTTCATGTTTGTAAGTGACAATATGTACCCAAGTGTAACGAGAGTAATCATCAACAATAACAAAGGCATAGAGAGATGCATCATTTGTGACTGCTAAGTAATGGTTAGGACCGAAGAGATCCATATGAAGCAATTTAAATGGTCGAGTAGTGGTCATGATAGTCTTTGTTGGATGCTTAGCCTTGGTCATCTTTCCAGCTTCATAGGCTCCGCATAAGTGATCCTTGAGGAATTTGACATTCTCAATGCCAATGACGTGCTTCTTCTTCGCAAGCGTGTGCAAATTCCTCATGCCTGCATGACCAAGTCGTCGATGCCATAGCCAGCCTTCTGAAGCTTTTGCAAGTAGGCACACAGCTGGTTGCGGTCCTGTAGAGAAATCAACAATATACAAGTCTCCTCTCCTAAAGCCTTCGAAGACTTTGGAATTGTCAGCTTCCATAACCACAACACAATGATACTTGCCAAAGACAACAACCATATCAAGATCACAAAGCATTGAGACAGACATGAGGTTGTATCCTAAGGACTCGACAAGCATGACTTTGTCCATGTGTCGATCCTTTGTGATCGCAACCTTACCTAGACCCAATACCTGACTTTTGCCTTTGTCAGCGAAGATGATATGCTTCAGATGCGATGGTGATAAGGGAGCATCCATCAATAGATTCTTGTCACCAGTCATGTGATTTGTACATCCACTATAAAGGACCCACTCAGTGGCTTTGGGTTGATCATCCTGCAGCTTACGAACTTCATATACTTCATCAGTGAAGAATATGACATCACAATTCATCAGACCAATTTCATCAAGCAATGCAACAGTTAAAACAGTATGAGGACGTGAGAAATGAAAGTTCATTTCTTCATGATTAGCCTGCGTCCTTTCAGGCACTTTTTAGGTCTCCAGCAAATTCTTCAGACGTTTAAGCACGTCTGGAGACCTGACCCTGCATAAGAGATTAGTCCTTTTTCTTCACCACCCACATCTGAAGGGGTGGCAAAGAGTTCATCACTCTGCGAGCTCCATACGAGAAAGGTGGCATAGAAGCCAATCCATTTTGTTTCACATAAGAGGAGTTAGGGTAAGCATATGAATAAGCAGAGAAATTCTTCGAGGACTTATGAACATAATGATTAGAAGAATAATGCTCATATTCATAGCCCTTAGCTCTTCCCTGCTAAACAGAGTTGTTAGCACGATGATGTTCATATGAGGACTTTGATCCTTTTGAGGAATATGATCCACGTGAGGAATTCGATCCGTATGAGGACTTGGATCCATATGAAGAATTTGGTCCATATGAAGAATTTGATCTGGGGTTCCTATTCTTCACAGGTGGTGTCATGAGGACATTCACCTGAAGACTTTCAATGCACCTTTTGGGAACCCAGATTTTCTTCATAGGAGAACCGTTCCTGCAGTTAGTGCCAACATATCTAGCAAATACTTCACCATTCTGATTTTTAAACAGTTTATAGTTGGAGTCAAATGACTCATCAGATGAATGAGAAGATTCACATGTAAAGCCAGATAGATTAGATGGATCAATTGGAGGTCCCTTTGCAGAAACCCATGAGGTTTTGAGGTACTGCTCAGGCTTCCAATATGTACCATCAGCATTGAGTTTCCTCTCAAAGGCAATACCCTCTTTCCTAGGGTTCCTGTTGAGGATCTGCTTTTTAAGCACATCACAAAGAGTCTGATGCCCTTTGAGGCTTTTGTACATGCCTGTCATGTACAATTCCTTCAGCCCTGCATCGTCAGTGATACTAGCAATGTCCTCAGACGAGGAATTAGTGATAGCAGAGACATTTGAAGAATTTGTAGCATTAGAAGCATTTGAACATTCAGGTGAAGAATTAGCAGATTCACGTTCAATGCATTTCAAACATGGAGGAACAAATTCTTCCTGAGCAGCGCTGATTTGTTGAGCAAGTAATGAATCGCGCTCCTTCTAAAGATCTTCATAACTCACTCTTAGCTTCTCAAGATCTTGCTTTCTTTGAAGAAATTCATATGAAAGCTTCTCATGATCAGATAAGAGAGTGTTATGATGACCTTGAAGGTTGTCAAACCTAGTCTGAAGTCTCTGAAGATTTTCAGTCAAGGTTTTAGTGCGATCCATTTCTTCACCCAACATATCATCACTTTTGTCTAGCATGTTTTGAACCTTTTCCAAGGCCTTTTGTTGTTTAGTGGCAATACAAACAAGCTTGTATAGCTAGGTCCAAAATCATCATCAGATTCATCATCACTAGATTCAGATGAGGAACATTCAGTTACCTTGGCACCTTTTGCCATGAGGCATGGTGCAGAAGATGATGGTTCAGGTTCGAAAGTCATCGTTTTGAGTGATTCCTTGAAATCCTCAAACCAGGGATCATGACAAGTTCGATGACCTTTATAGACGTCAGAGATTCGGTCCCAGATAAGCTTTGCATTGCAAAGATGCATAATGCACCTGAATTCATCTCTGGATAGGCAGGAACAGATGATATCCTTCGCCATGATGTCAAGTCGAGTGTACTTGCAAATATCATCAGTGTCCGCCATCTTGCATAGATCGGTAAGACCAATCTCAGTGACGGTCCACAGCTCGCTGTTCAGTGCCATGAGGCGCTTCCTCATCATGGCCTTCCACTTGGGATAATCATGACTGTCAAAGATGGGGCATGTCACTTTCTTCATACCCGCGGTCGACATAACTAAAACTCCAGGCGGTTAAACCAAAATCACACAGAACAAGGGAGTACCTTGCTCTGATACCAATTGAAAGTGCATTATATCGACTAGAGGGGGGGTGAATAGGTGATTTTTATGAATTCTTCACTGAGGAATTTGCGGGTGAGGAAATTCCTTAGCGAAGAAATACTTGCAGCGGAATAAGTACTCAAGAGTAAGCATAGCAGAACATAGGCATGGTCATCATGATGAAATGAAGACAAACACAGAGTACAGAAAGCGTAAACACATGATAGCACAGGATGAAGACAAACAGACTGAAGAGATTGAACTGAGGAAATTGAGAAAGTCTTCAGTCAAAGTCTTCAAACACAGATATGACAAGCAGATAACACAATAATGAGGAAATGAAAGAGTTGAGGAAATAGAACCAGTAAGCTTGGTGAAGACAATGATTTGGTAGAACAGTTCCAACTGTTGTCTCAGTTGTACATCTGGTTGGAGCGGCTAGGTATTTAAACCTGAGGACACACAGTCCTCACCGTATTCTCCTTGAACTAAGGTCACACAGACCTCGTCCAATCACTCGTGGTAAGTCTTCAGGTGACTTCCGAACCTTCACAAACTCGGTCACTCGGCGATCCACAATTCCTCTTGGATGCTCTAGACCATGACGCCTAACCGTCTGGAAGAAGCACAGTCTTCAAACGTAACAAGCATCGGATCCACACATGATCAATCTCTTTAGTGATGCTCAATCACTTTGGGTTTGTAGGTGTTTGGGTTTGGGTTTTCCTCACTTGATGATTTTCGCTCAAAGTCCTCGGAGGATGGGATGCTCTCAAATGACAAATGTCAGTTTCTCTCGGAGCAGCCAGCCAGCTAGTGGTTGTAGGGGGCGGCTATTTATAGCCTAGGGAGCAGCCCGACATGATAAGACATAAATGCCCTTCAATGATATGACTGTTAGGTGGATAAGATATTTTGGGACAGCTGGCGCGTAGCACAGCAACGGTCGGAAATATGAGGCTCAAATTCCTCAGGGCTATCATGTTCCTCACTGTGTAGGCAATCCGCACTGGCAAATTCCTAACTCCTCAGTCAGAACAAATTCCTCAGAGACCAGAAGAGCTTCGTCTCTGTCACTGAAGAATATGACTGAACTATATGAGATTTCCAATGGCTTCACTCGAAGGGATTGGTAGGTGTAGGATTTTGAGTTGAGCATCACATGGAAAATTTTCCTTAGTATTTCCTCGACCCCCTTTAACAGTACGGTGTTTCCTATGACTCAAGAAAGAGAAAATGAAACTACGAAAACAAAAGTCTTCACGCTTCATGTTCCTCAAATGAATACCAAGTCTTCAAGGTCACACCAATTTCTTCACTTTCAAAGTCTTCAGAAAGTCTTCAGAAATCCAAAGTCTTCAGTCGAAGAACTTCATTTTTAGGGGTCGACTTTCTCTGTAAATATCAAACTCCTCATAGACTTATAGACCTGTGTACACTCATAAACACATTAGTCCCTTAACCTATAAGTCTTCAATACACCAAAATCACTAAGGGGCACTAGATGTACTTACAAGAACCTTGCAACCAACGCGATAAAGGGGTTGTCAATCCCTTCACGGCCACTTGCAAAAGTGAGATCTGATAGAGATGATAAGATAATATTTTTGGTATTTTTTATGATAAAGATAAAAATTAAAGATTGCAAAATAAACGGTAATAAAAATAGCTTGTTGACGGAAGATTAATATGATGGAAAATAGACCCGGGGGCCATAGGTTTCACTAGTGGCTTCTCTCAAGATAGCATAAGTATTACGATGGGTGAACAAATTACTGTCGAGCAATTGATAGAATTGAGCATAGTTATGAGAATATCTAGGTATGATCATGTATATAGGCATAAAGGAAATATGCCCTAGTGGCAATAATAAAGTTATTATTTATTTCCTTATTTCATGATAAATGTTTATTATTCATGCTAGAATTGTATTAACCGGAAACTTAGGACATGTGTGAATACATAGACAAACAGAGTGTCACTAGTATGCCTCTACTTGACTAGCTCGTTGAATCAAAGATGGTTAAGTTTCCTAGCCATAGACATGAGTTGTCAGTTGATTAACGAGATCACATCATTAGAGAATGATGTGATTGACTTGACCCATTCCGTTAGCTTAGCACTTGATCGTTTAGTATGTTGCTATTGCTTTCTTCATGACTTATACATGTTCCTATGACTATGAGATTATGCAACTCCCGAATACCGGAGGAACACTTTGTGTGCTATCAAACGTCACAACGTAACTGGGTGATTATAAAGGTGCTCTACAGGTGTCTCCGATGGTACTTGTTGAGTTGGCATAGATCGAGATTAGGATTTGTCACTCCGATTGTCAGAGAGGTATCTCTGGGCCCTCTCGGTAATGCACATCACTATAAGCCTTGCAAGCAATGTGACTAATGAGTTAGTTGCGGGATGATGCATTACGGAACGAGTAAAGAGACTTGCCGGTAACGAGATTGAACTAGGTATTGAGATACCGACGATCGAATCTCGGGCAAATAACATACCGATGACAAAGGGAACAACGTAGAATATTATGCGGTTTGACCGATAAAGATCTTCGTAGAATATGTAGGAGCCAATATGAGCATCCAGGTTCCTCTATTGGTTACTGACCGGAGACGTGTCTCGATCATGTCTACATAGTTCTCGAACCCGTAGGGTCCGCACGCTTAACGTTCGATGATGATTTGTATTATGAGTTTATGTGTTTTGATGTACCGAAGGTAGTTCGGAGTCCCGGATGAGATCGGGGACATGACGAGGAGTCTTGAAATGGTCGAGACGTAAAGATCGATATATTGGACGACTATATTCAGACTTCGGAAAGGTTCCGAGTGATTCGGGTATTTTTCGGAGTACCGGAGAGTTATGGGAATTCGCCGGGGAGTATATGGGCCTTATTGGGCTTTAGGGGAAAGAGAGAGGGGAGGCTGCGCGCCCCCCAAGGCTTAGTCCAAATTGGACTAGGGGGAGGGGCGGCGCCCCCTCCTTCCTTCTCTTCTCTTTTCCCTTTCCTTCTCTCCTACTCCTACTACTTGGAAGGGCTCCTAGTTCAACTAGGAAAGGGGGAATCCCACTCCCGGTGGGAGTAGGACTCCCCTAGGGCGCGCCATAGAGAGGGCCGGCCCTCCCCCTCCTCCACTCCTTTATATACGGGGAGGGGGGCACCCCTTGTAGACACAACAATTGATCATTGATCTCTTAGCCGTGTGCGGTGCCCCCCTCCACCATTATCCACCTCGATCATATCGTAGCGGTGCTTAGGCGAAGCCCTGCGTCGGTAGCATCATCATCACCGTCATCACACCGTCGTGCTGGCGGAACTCTCCCTCGAAGCTCTGCTGGATCGGAGTTCGTGGGACGTCATCGAGCTGAACGTGTGCTGAACTCGGAGGTGCCGTGCGTTCGGTACTTGGATCGCTCGAATCGTGAAGATGTACGACTACATCAACCGCGTTGTTCTAACGCTTTCGCTTTCGGTCTACGAGGGTATGTGGACACACTCTCCCCTCTCGTTGCTATGCATCACCATGATCTTGCGTGTGCGTAGGAAATTTTTGAAATTAGTACGTTCCCCAACAGTGGCATCCGAGCCAGGTTTATGCGTAGATGCTATATGCACGAGTAGAACACAAGTGAGTTGTGGGCGATACAAGTCATACTACTTACCAGCATGTCATACTTTGGTTCGTCGGTATTGTTGGATGAAGCGGCCCGGACCGACATTACTCGTACGCTTACGCGAGACTGGTTCTACCGACGTACTTTGCACACAGGTGGCTGACGGGTGTCAGTTTCTCCAACTTTAGTTGAACCGAGTGTGGCTACGCCCGGTCCTTTAGAAGGTTAAAACAGCACTAACTTGACGAACTATCGTTGTGGTTTTGATGCGTAGGTAAGAACGGTTCTTGCTCAGCCCGTAGCAGCCACGTAAAACTTGCAACAACAAAGTAGAGGACGTCTAACTTGTTTTTGCAGGGCATGTTGTGATGTGATATGGTCAAGACATGATGCTATATTTTATTGTATGAGATGATCATGTTTTGTAACCGAGTTATCGGCAACTGGCATGAGCCATATGGTTGTCGCTTTATTGTATGCAATGCAATCGCCCTGTAATTGTTTTAGTTTATCATTAAGCGGCAGCGATAGTCGTAGAAGCAATAGTTGGCGAGACGACAACAATGCTACGATGGAGATCAAGGTGTCGCGCCGGTGACGAGATGGTGATCATGACGGTGCTTCGGAGATGGAGATCACAAGCACAAGATGATGATGGTCATATCATGTCACTTATATTGATTGCATGTGATGTTTATCCTGTATGCATCTTATTTTGCTTTGATTGACGGTAGCATTATAAGATGATCTCTCACTAAATTTCAAGATAAAAGTGTTCTCCCTGAGTATGCACCGTTGCCAAAGTTCGTCGTGCCGAGACACCACGTGATGATCGGGTGTGATAAGCTCTACGTTCATCTACAGCGGGTGCAAGCCAGTTTTGCACACGCAGAATACTTGGGTTAAACTTGACGAGCCTAGCATATGCAGATATGGCCTCGGAACACTGAGACCGAAAGGTCGAGCGTGAATCATATAGGAGATATGATCAACATAGTGATGTTCACCATTGAAAACTACTCCATCTCACGTGATGATCGGACATGGTTTAATTGATTTGGATCACGTGATCACTTAGATGATTAGAGGGATGTCTATCTAAGTGGGAGTTCTTAAGTAATATGATTAATTGAACTTTAATTTATCATGATCTTAGTCCTAGTAGTATTAGCATATCTTATGTTGTAGATCAATAGCTCGCGTTTAGCTCCCCTGTTTTATTTTTTGATATGTTCCTAGAGAAAACTAACTTGAAAGATGTTAGTAGCAATGATGCGGATTGGATCCGTGATCTGAGGATTATCGTCATTGCTGCACAGAAGAATTATGTCCTTGATGCACCGCTAGGTGACATACCTATTGCAGGAGCAGATGCAGACGTTATGAACGTTTGGCTAGCTCAATATGATGACTACTTGATAGTTTAGTGCACCATACTTTACGGCTTAGAATCGGGGCTTCAAAGACGTTTTGAACGCCATAGAGCATATGAGATTTTCCAAGAGTTGAAATTAGTATTTTAGACTCATGCCCATGTCGAAAGGTATGAGACCTTTGACAAGTACTTTGCCTACAAGATGGAGGAAAATTGCTCAGCTAGTGAGCATGTGCTCAGAATGTCTGAGTACTACAATCACTTGAATAAAGTGGGAGTTAATCTTCCAAATAAGATAGTGATTGACAGAGTTCTCTAGTCACTATCACCAAGTTACTAGAACTTCGTGATGGACTATAATATGCAAGGGATAACGGAAACGATTCCCAAGCTCTTCGTGATGCTGAAATCGACGAAGGTAGAAATCAAGAAAAGCATCAAGTGTTGATGGTTGACAAGACCACTAGTTTCAAGAAAAGGGCAAAGGGAAGAAGGGGGAACTTCAAGAAGAACGGCAAGCAAGTTGCTGCTCAAGTGAAGAAGCCCAAGTCTGGACCTAAGCCTGAGACTTAGTGCTTCTACTGGAAAGGGACTGGTCACTTGAAGCGGAACTGCCCCAAGTATTTGGCAGATAAGAAGGATGGCAAAGTGAAGAAAGGTATATTTGATATACATGTTATTGATGTGTACTTTACTAGTGTTTATAGCAAACCCTCAGTATTTGATACTAGTTCAGTTGCTAAGATTAGTAACTCGAAACGGGAGTTGCAGAATGAACAGAATCTAGTTAAGGGTGAGGTGACGATGTGTGTTGGAAGTAGTTCCAAGATTGATATGATCATCATCGCACACTCCCTATACTTTCGGATTTAGTGTTGAACCTAAATAAGTGTTATTTGGTGTTTTCATTAAGCATGAGTATGATTTGATCATGTTTATTGCAATACGGTTATTCATTTAAAGTCAGAGAATAATCGTTGTTCTATTTACATGAATAAAACCTTCAATGGTCATACACCCAAGGTGAATGGTTTATTGAATCTCGATAGTAGTGATACACATATTCATAATATTGAAGCCAAAAGATGCAAAGTTAATAATGATAGTGCAACTTATTTGTGGCACTGCCGTTTAGGTCATATTGGTGTAAAGCGCATGAAGAAACTCCATACTGATGGGATTTTGGAATCACTTGATTATGAATCACTTGATGCTTGCGAACCGTGCCTCATGGGCAAGATGACTAAAACGTCGTTCTCCGGAACAATGGAGCGAGCAACAGATTTGTTGGAAATCATACATACTGATGTATGTGGTCCGTTGAATGTTAAGCCTCGCGGCGGGTATCATTATTTTCTCACCTTCACAGATGATTTGAGCAGATATGGGTATATCTACTTGATGAAACATAAGTCTGAAACATTTGAAAAGTTCAAAGAATTTCAGAGTGAAGTGGAGAATCATTGTAACAAGAAAATAAAGTTTTTCTGTGATTTGATCGCGGAGACGAATATTTGAGTTACGAGTTTAGCGTTCAATTAAAACAATGTGGAATAGTTTAACAAACTCATGCCACCTGGAACACCAGAGCATAATGGTGTGTCCGAACGTCATAACCGTACTTTATTGGATATAGTGCAATCTATGATGTCTCTTACCGATTTACCACTATCGTTTTGGGGTTATGCATTAGAGACAAATGCATTCACGTTAAATAGGGCACCATCTAAATCCGTTGAGACGACACCATATGAACCGTGGTTTGGCAAGAAACCAAAGTTGTCGTTTCTTAAAGTTTGGGGTTGCGATGCTTATATGAAAAAGTTTCATCCTGATAAGCTCAAACCCAAATCGGAGAAATGTGTCTTCATAGGATACCCAAAGGAGACAGTTGGGTACACCTTCTATCACAGATCTGAAGGCAAGACATTCGTTGCTAAGAATGGATCATTTCTAGAGAAGGAGTTTCTCTCGAAAGAAGTGAGTGGGAGGAAAGTAGAACTTGATGAGGTAATTGTACCTGCTCCCTTATTGGAAAGTAGTTCATCACAGAAATCTGTTCCTGTGACTCCTACACCAATTAGTGAGGAAGCTAATGATGATGATCATGTAACTTCAGATCAAGTTACTACCAAACCTCGTAGGTCAACCAGAGTGAGATCCGCACCAGAGTGGTACGGTAATCCTGTTCTGGAGGTCATGTTACTTGACCATGACGAACCTACGAACTATGAGGAAGCGATGATGAACCCAGATTCCGCAAAATGGCTTGAGGCCATGAAATCTGAGATAGGATCCATGTATGAGAACAAAGTGTGGACTTTGGTTGACTTGCCGGATGAGCGGCAAGCCATAGAAAATAAATGGATCTTCAAGAGGAAAACGGACGCTGATAGTAGTGTTACTATCTAAAAAGCTCGACTTGTTGCAAAAGGTTTTCGACAAGTTCAAGGAGTTGACTACGACGAGATTTTCTCACTCGTAGCGATGCTTAAAGTCTGTCCGAATCATGTTAGCAAATTGCCACATTTTATGAAATCTGGCAAATGGATGTCAAAACTACATTCCTTAATGGATTTCTTAAAGAAGAGTTGTATATGATGCAACCAGAAGGTTTTGTCGATCCTAAAGGTGCTAACAAAATGTGCAAGCTCCAGGGATCCATCTATGGACTGGTGCAAGCATCTCGGAGTTAGAATATACGCTTTGATGAGTTGATCAAAGCAGATAGTTTTATACAGACTTGCGGTGAAGCCTGTATTTACAAGAAAGTTAGTGGGAGCACTACAGCATTTCTGATAAGTATATGTGAATGACATATTATTGATCGGAAATAATGTAGAATTTTCTAGAAAGCATAAAGGAGTATTTGAAAGGAGTTTTTCAAAGAAAGACCTCGGTGAAGCTGCTTACATATTGAGCATCAAGATCTATAGAGATAGATCAAGACGCTTGATAAGTTTTTTCAATGAGAACATACCTTGACAAGATTTTGAAGTAGTTCAAAATGGAACAGTCAAAGAAAGAGTTCTTGCCTGTGTTACAAGGTGTGAAATTGAGTAAGACTCAAAGCCCGACCACGGCAGAAGATAGAGAGAGAATGAAAGTCATTCCCTATGCCTCAGCCATAGGTTTTATAAAGTATGCCATGCTGTGTACCAGATCTATTGTATACCCTACATTGAGTTTGGCAAGGGAGTACAATAGTGATCTAGGAGTAGATCACTGGACAGCGGTCAAAATTATCCTTAGTGGAATAAGGATATGTTTCTCGATTATGGAGGTGACAAAAGGTTCGTCGTAAAGGGTTACGTCGATGCAAGTTTTGACACTGATCCAGATGACTCTAAGTCTCAATATGGATACATATTGAAAGCGGGAGCAATTAGCTAGAGTAGCTCCGTGCAGAGCATTGTTGACATACAAATTTGCAAAATACATACAGATCTAAATGTTGCAGACTCGTTGACTAAACCTCTCTCACAAGCAAAACATGATCACAACTTAGTACTCTTTGGGTGTTAATCACATGGCGATGCGAACTAGATTACTGACTCTAGTAAATCCTTTGAGTGTTGGTCACATGACGATGTGAACTATGGGTGTTAATCACATGGTGATGTGAACTATTGGTGTTAAATCACATGGCGATGTGAACTAGATTATTGACTCTAGTGCAAGTGGGAGACTGAAGGAAATATGCCCTAGAGGCAATAATAAAGTTTTATTTATTTTCTTATTTCATGATAAATGTTTATTATTCATGCTAGAATTGTATTAACCGGAAACTTAGTACATGTGTGAATACATAGACAAACAGAGTGTCACTAGTATGCCACTACTTGACTAGCTTGTTGAATCAAGGATGGTTAAGTTTCCTAGCCATAGGCATGAGTTGTCATTTGATTAACGAGATCACATCATTAGAGAATGATGTGATTGACTTGACCCATTCCGTTAGCTTAGCACTTGATCGTTTAGTATGTTGCTATTGCTTTCTTCATGACTTATACATGTTCCTATGACTATGAGATTATGCAACTCCCGAATACCGGAGGAACACTTTGTGTGCTACCAAACGTCACAAAGTAACTGGGTGATTATAAAGGTGCTCTACAGGTGTCTCCGATGGTACTTGTTGACTTGGCATAGATCGAGATTAGGATTTGTCACTCCGATTGTCGGAGAGGTATCTCTGGGCCCTCTCGGTAATGCACATCACTATAAGCCTTGCAAGAAATGTGACTAATGAGTTAGTTGCGGGATGATGCATTACGGAACGAGTAAAGAGACTTGCCGGTAACGAGATTGAACTAGGTATTGAGATACCGACGATCGAATCTCGGACAAGTAACATACCGATGACAAAGGGAACAACGTATGTTGTTATGCGGTTTGACCGATAAAGATCTTCGTAGAATATGTAGGAGCCAATATGAGCATCCAGGTTCCGCTATTGGTTATTGACCGGAGACGTGTCTCGGTCATGTCTACATAGTTCTCGAACCCGTAGGGTCCGCACGCTAAACGTTCGGTGACGATTTGTATTATGAGTTTAAGTGTTTTGATGTACCGAAGATAGTTCGGAGTCCCGGATGAGATCGGGGACATGACGAGGAGTCTCGAAATGGTCGAGACGTAAAGATCGATATATTGGACGACAGTATTCGGACTTCGGAAAGGTTCCGAGTGATCCGGGTATTTTTCGGAGTACCGGAGAGTTACTGGAATTCGCCGGGGAGTATATGGGCCTTATTGGGCTTTAGGGGAAAGAGAGAGGGGAGAATGCGCACCCCCAAGGCTTAGTCCGAATTGGACTAGGGGGAGGGGCGGCACCCCTCCTTCCTTCTCTTCTCTTTTCCCTTTCCTTCTCTCCTACTCCTACTACTTGGAAGGGCTCCTAGTTCAACTAGGAAAGGGGGAATCCTACTCCCGGTGGGAGTAGGGCTCCCCTAGGGCGCGCCATAGAGAGGGCCGGCCCTCCCCCTCCTCCACTCCTTTATATATGGGGAGGGGGGCACCCCTTGTAGACACAACAATTGATCATTGATCTCTTAGCCGTGTGCGGTGCCCCCTCCACCATAATCCACCTCGATCATATCGTAGCGGTGCTTAGGCGAAGCCCTGCGTCGGTAGCATCATCATCACCGTCATCACGCCGTCATGCTGACGGAACTCTCCCTCGAAGCTCTGCTGGATCGGAGTTCGTGGGACGTCATCGAGCTGAACGTGTGCTGAACTCGGAGGTGCCGTGTGTTCGGTACTTGGAACGATCGAATCGTGAAGACCTACGACTACAACAACCGCGTTGTTCTAACGCTTCCGCTTTCGGTCTACGAGGGTACGTGGACACACTCTCCCCTCTCGTTGCTATGCATCACCATGATCTTGCGTGTGCGTAGGAAATTTTTGAAATTACTACGTTCCCCAACAAGGCATCACGTCCGTGACAAGTAGACCGACTCCTGCCTGCATCTACTACTATTACTCCACACATCGACCACTATCCAGCATGCATCTAGAATATTAAGTTCATAAGAACGGAGTAACGGTTTAAGCAAGATGATATGATGTAGAGGGATAAACTCATGCAATATGATATAAACCCCATCTTTTTATCCTCGGTGGCAACAATACAATACGTGTCGTTTCCCCTACTGTCACTGGGATCGAGCACCGCAAGATTGAACCCAAAGCTAAGCACTTCTCCCATTGCAAGAAAGATCAATCTAGTAGGCCAAACCAAACTGATAATTCGAAGAGACTTGCAAAGATAACCAATCATACATAAAGAATTCAGAGAAGATTCAAATATTGTTCATAGATAATCTTGATCATAAACCCACAATTCATCGGATCTCGACAAACACACCGCAAAAGAAGATTACATCGAATAGATATCCAAGAGAATCGAGGAGAACTTTGTATTGAGATCCAAAGAGAGAGAAGAAGCCATCTAGCTAAGAACTATGGACCTGAAAGTCTGAGGTAAACTACTCACACATCATTGGAGAGGCTATGGTGTTGATGTAGAAGCCCTCCGTGATCAATGCCCCCTCCGGCGGAGCGCCAGAAAAGGCCCCAAGATGGGATCTCACGGGTACAGAAGGTTGTGGCGGTGGAAATAGGGTTTTGGCTCCTCTGCTGATGGTTTGGGGGTACGTAGGTATATATAGGAGGAAGAAGTAGGTGGGTGGAGCCACGAGGGGCCCACGAGGGTGGAGGGCGCGCCCAGAGGGGTAGGCACACCCCTGCCTCGTGGCTTCCTCATTGGTTGCTTGACATCCACTCCAAGTCCTCTGGATCACGTTTGTTCCGAAAATCACGTTCCCGAAGGTTTCATTCCGTTTTGACTCCGTTTGATATTCTTTTTCTGCGAAACACTGAAATAGGCAATAAAACAACAATTTGGGCCGGGCCTCCGGTTTAATAGGTTAGTCCCAAAAATAATATAAAAGTGTATAATAAAGCCCATTAAACATCCAAAACAGAATATATAATAGCATGGAACAATAAAAAATTATAGATACGTTGGAGATGTATCAAGCATCCCCAAGCTTAATTCCTGCTCGTCCTCGAGTAGGTAAATGATAAAAACAGAATTTTTGATGTGGAATGCTACTTAGCATAATTCTCAATGTAATTCTTTTTATTATGGCATGAATATTTAGATCCGAAAGATTCAAGATAAAAGTTTAATGTTGACATAAAAAAATAATACTTCAAACATGCTAACCAAGCAATTATGTCTTATCAAAATAACATAGCCAAAGAAAGCTCATCCCTACAAAATCATATAGTTAGGCCATTTTTCAATTTCGTCACACAAAACCTTCTCATCATGCATAACCCCGATGACAAGCCGAGCAATTGGTTCATACTTTTTAACACGCTTCAGCCTTTTCAACCCTCACGCAATACATGAGCGTAAGCCATGGATATAGCACTATGGGTGGAATAAAGTATAATGTTGGGGGTTATGTGAGAAGACAAAAAGGTAGAAAGTCTCACATTGACGTGGCTAATCAATAGGCTATGGAGATGCCCATCAATTGATGTCAATGAGAGGAGTAGGGATTGCCATGCAACGGATGCACTAGAGCTATAAATATATGAAAGCTCAACAAAAGAAACTAAGTGGGTGTGCATCCAACTCGCTTGCTCACGAAGACCTAGGGCATTTTGAGGAAGCCCATCATTGGAATATACAAGCCAAGTTCTATAATGAAAAATTCCCACTAGTATATGAAAGTGATAACATAGGAGACTCTCTATCATGAAGATCACGGTGCTACTTTGAAGCACAAGTGTGGAAAAAGGATAGTAACATTGTCCCTTCTCTCTTTTTCTCTCATATTTTTTTTCTTGGGCCTTCTCTTTTTTTTCTTTGGCCTCTTTTTTTAGTCCGAAATCTCATCCCGACTTGTGGGGGAATCATAGTCTCCATCATCCTTTCCTCACATGGGACAATGCTCTAATAATGATGATCATCACACTTTTATTACTTACAACTCAAGAATTACAACTCAACACTTAGAACAAAATATGACTCTATGTGAATGCCTCCGGCGGTGTACCGGGATATGCAATGAATCAAGAGTGACATGTATTAAAAAATTATGAAAGGTGGCTTTGCCACAAATACGATGTCAACTACATGATCATGCAAAGCAATATGACAATGATGGAGCGTGTCATAATAAACGGAACGGTGGAAAGTTGCATGGCAATATATCTCGGAATGGCTATGGAAATGCCATGATAGGTAGGTATGGTGGCTGTTTTGAGGAAGATATAAGGATGTTTACGTGTGATAGAGCATATCATATCACGGGGTTTGGATGCACCGGCAAAGTTTGCATCAACTCTCAAGGCGAGAAAAGGCAATGCACGGTACCGTAGAGGCTAGAAAATTGTGGAAGGTTGAGAGTGCGTATAATCCATGGACTCACATTAGTCATAAAGAAATCATATACTTATTGCAAACGTTTATTATCCCTCGAAGCAAAGTACTACTACGCATGCCCCTAGAGGGATAGATTGGTAGGAAAAGACCATCGCTCGTCCCCGACCGCCACTCATAAGGAAAGCAATAAAAGAACACCTTGTGTGTCAAAATTGTCACACAACTTTTACCATACGTGCATGCTACTGGACTTGCCAACCTTAAGACAAGTATTTCTCAATTTCACAATTACTCAACTAGCACACTCTAATAGTACTACCTTTATATTTCAAAACACTTATCAAGTATCAAACTTCTCATGATATTCAATGAACTCAATATGGAAGGTTTTATTATGCTCATCTTGGATGCCTATCACATTCGGATTAATTTCATATTTAAAGCAAATTACCATGCTGTTTAAGAATCTCAAAATAATATAAGTGAAGCATGAGAGATCAATAATTTCTATAAAATAAAACCACCACCGTGCTCTAAAAGGTATAAATGAAGCACTAGAGCAAAAACTATATAGCTCAAAAGATATAAGTGAAGCACATAGAGTATTCTAACAAATTCCGAATCATGTGTGTCTCTCTCAAAAGGTGTGTACAGCAAGGATGATTGTGATAAACTAAAAAGCAAAGACTCAAATCATACAAGACGCTCCAAGCAAAACACATATCATGTGGTGAATAAAAATATAGCCCCAAGTAAAGTTACCGATAGACGAAGACGAAAGAGGGGATGCCTTCCGGGACATCCCCAAGCTTAGGCTTTTAGTTGTCCTTGAATTTTACCTTGGGGTGCCTTGGGAATCCCAAAGCTTAGGCTCTTGCCAATCCTTGTTCCATAATCCATCAAATCTTTACCCAAAACTTGAAAACTTCACAACACAAAACTTAACAGAAAATCTCGTGAGCTCCGTTAGCGAAAGAAAACAAAACACCACTTCAAGGTACTGTAATGAACTCATTCTTTATTATATTGGTGTTAAACCTACTGTATTCCAACTTCCCTATGGTTTATAAACTCTTTTACTAGCCACAGATTCATCAAAATAAGCAAACAACACACGAAAAACAGAATCTGTCAAAAACAGAACAGTCTGTAGTAATCTGTAACTAACGCAAACTTCTGGAACTCCAAAAATTCTACCAAAATAGGACTACCTAGATAATTTGTTTATTGATCTACTGCAATTGGAATCAGTATTTTATCGCGTTCTGGTGATTTTTTACAATTGTTTTCGTGAACAGAAAGTTTCTGGAATTTTCAGCAAGATTAAATAACTATCATCCAAGAAGATCCTATAGGTTTAACTTGGCACAAACACTAATTAAGACACAAAACCACATCTAACCAGAGGCTAGATCAAAGATTTATTACTAAACAGAACCAAAAATCAAGAAAATAAAATAAAATTGGGTTGCCTCCCAACAAGTGCTATCGTTTAACGCCCCTAGCTAGGCATAAAAGCAAGGATAGATCTAGGTATTGCCATCTTTGGTAGGCAATCCATAAGTGACTCTCATAATAGAGTCATAAGGTAATTTAATCTTCTTTCTAGGGAAGTGTTCCATGTCTTTCCTTAACGGAAATTGGAATCTAATATTCCCTTCCTTCATATCAATAATTGCACCAATCGTTCTAAGGAAAGGTCTACCAAGAATAATAGGACATGAAGGATTGCAATCTATATCAAGAACAATAAAATCTACGGGCACATAATTCCTATTTGCAACAATAAGAACATCATTAATTCTTCCCATAGGTTTCTTGATAGTGGAATCCGCAAGATGCAAGTTTAAAGAGCAATCATCAAATTCACGAAAACCTAGCTAATCACACAAAGTTTTTGGGATCGTGGAAACACTAGCACCCAAATCACACAAAGCATAGCATTCATGATATTTAATTTTAATTTTTATTGTAGGTTCCCACTCATCATAAAATTTTCTAGGGATAGAAACTTCCAACCCAAGTTTTTCTTCATAAGATTGCATCAAAGCATCAACGATATGTTTAGTAAAGGCTTTATTTTGGCTATAAGCATGAGGAGAATTTAGCACGGATTGAAACAAGGAAATACAATCTATGAAAGAGCAATTATCATAATTAAATTCCTTGAAATCCAAAATAGTGGGTTCATTGCTATCTAAAGTTTTAACCTTTTCAATCCCACTTTTACCAATTTTTGCATCAAGATCTAAAAACTCCGAATTTTTGGGACGCCTTATAACTAAAGTTGACTCATCTCTAGTCCCATCATTATCAAGATTAATATTGCAAAAAAATATTTAATAGGAGACACATCAATAAGTTTTAGATCTTCATCTTTATTCTCATAAAAACTAGAAGAACACGCATTCACAAAACAATATTTCTTAGCACGCATCCTAACGGTTCTTTCTTTGCACTCATCAATGGAAATTCTCATGGCTTTGAGAGACTCATTGATATCATGCTTAGGTGGAATAGATCTAAGCTTCAAAGAATCAACATCAAGGGAAATTCTATCCACGTTCCTAGCCAATTCGTCAACTTTAAGCAATTTTTCTTCAAGCAAAGTATTAATTTTTTTTTGCGAATTAATAAACTATTTAACACTAGTCTCAAAATCAAAGGGCAACTTATTAAAATTTCCATAAGAATTGTTGTAGGAATTACCATAATTATTAGAGGAATTACTAGGATACGGCCTAGGATTAAAGTTTCCTCTACAAGCGCTGTTACCAAAATTGTTCCTACCAACAAAATTCACATCCATAGATTCATTATTATTCTCAATCAAAGTAGACAAAGGCATATCATTAGGATCAGAAGAAACACTCTTATTAGCAAACAATTCTCATAAGTTCATCCATCTTTCCACTCAAAACATTAATTTCTTCTATTGCATGCACTTTTTTACTAGTAGATCTTTCAGTGTGCCATTGGGAATAATTAACCATAACATTATCTAGGAGTTTAGTAGCTTCTCCTAAAGTGATTTCCATAAAAGTGCCCCCCGCGGCCGAATCTAAAAGATTTCTAGAAGCAAAATTCAATCCAGCATAAAAATTCTGTATAATCATCCACAAATTCAAACCATGAGTAGGGCAATTACGTATCATTAATTTCATGCTTTCCCAAGCTTGTGCAACATGTTCATGATCAAGTTGCTTAAAATTCATAATATCATTTCTAAGAGAGATGATCTTAGCGGGAGGAAAATACTTAGAGATAAAAGCATCTTTGCACTTATTCCAAGAATCAAAACTATTTTTAGGCAAAGACGAAAACCAAGTTTTAGCACGATCTCTAAGAGAAAACGGAAATAGCTTCAATTTAACAATATCATTGTCCACATCTTTCTTATTTTGCATATCACACAAATCAACAAAGCTATTTAGATGGGTAGCGGCATCTTCACTAGGAAGGTCGGCGAATTGATCTTTCATGACAAGATTCAACAAAGCAGCATTAATTTCACAAGATTCAGCATCGGTAAGAGGAGCAATCGGAGTGCTAAGGAAATCATTGTTGTTGGTATTGGTAAAGTCACACAATTTGGTATTGTCTTGAGCCATCGTGACAAGCAAGCAATCCAACACACGAGCAAACAAGAAGCGAGCGGAAAAGAGGCGAAGGGAAAGAGAGGGCGAATAAAACGGCAAGGGTGAAGTGGGGGAGAGGAAAACGAGAGGCAAATGGCAAATAATGTAATGCGAGGGATAAGAGTTTGTGATGGGTACTTGGTATGTCTTGACTTGTGCGTAGACTCCCCGGCAACGGCGCCAGAAATGGCTCGTTGTCGGGAGATCAAATCTTGACTTGACTTGACTTGGTGTAGGCCTCCCCAGCAACGACGCTAGAAATCCTTCTTGCTACCTCTTGAGCACTGCGTTGATTTTCCCTTGAAGAGGAAAGGGTGATGCAGCAAAGTAGCGTAAATATTTCCCTCAATTTTTGAGAACTAAGGTATTAATCCAGTAGGAGGCCACACTCAAGTCCCACGCACCTACACAAACAAATAAGAACCTTGCAACCAACGCGATAAAGGGTTGTCAATCCCTTCACGACCACTTGCAAAAGTGAGATCTGATAGAGATGATAAGATAATATTTTTGGTATTTTTTATGATAAAGATAAAAAGTAAAGATTGCAAAATAAATGGTAATAAAAATAGCTTGTTGACGGAAGATTAATATGACGGAAAATAGACCCAGGGGCCACAGGTTTCACTAGTGGCTTCTCTCAAGATAGCATAAGTATTACGGTGGGTGAACAAATTACTGTCGAGCAATTGATAGAATTGAGCATAGTTATGAGAATATCTAGGAATGATCATGTATATAGGCATCACGTCCGTGACAAGTAGACCGACTCCTGCCTGCATCTACTACTATTACTCCACACATCGACCGCTATCCAGCATTCATCTAGAGTATTAAGTTCATAAGAATGGAGTAACGGTTTAAGCAAGATGACATGATGTAGAGGGATAAACTCATGCAATATGATATAAACCCCATCTTTTTATCCTCGATGGCAACAATACAATACGTGTCGTTTCCCCTACTGTCACTGGGATCGAGCACCGCAAGATTGAACCCAGAGTTAAGCACTTCTCCCATTGCAAGAAAGATCAATCTAGTAGGCCAAACCAAACTGATAATTCGAAGAGACTTGCAAAGATAACCAATCATACATAAAGAATTCAGAGAAGATTCAAATATTATTCATAGATAATCTTGGTCATAAACCCACAATTCATCGGATCTCGACAAACACACCGCAAAAGAAGATTACATCGAATAGATCTCCAAGAGAATCGAGGAGAACTTTGTATTGAGATCCAAAGAGAGAGAAGAAGCCATCTAGCTAATAACTATGGACCCGAAGGTCTGAGGTAAACTACTCACACATCATCGGAGAGGCTATGTGTTGATGTAGAAGCCCTCCGTGATCAATGCCCCCTCTGGCGGAGCGCCGGAAAAGGCCCCAAGATGGGATCTCACGGGTACAGAAGGTTGCGGTGGTGGAAATAGGGTTTTGGCTCCTCTGCTGATGGTTTGGGGGTACGTAGGTATATATAGGAGGAAGAAGTAGGTTGGTGGAGCCACGAGGGGCCCACGAGGGTGGAGGGCGCGCCCAGGGGGTAGGCGCGCCCCCGTGCCTCGTGGCTTCCTCGTTGGTTGCTTGACGTCCACTCCAAGTCCTCTGGATCACGTTCGTTCCGAAAATCACGTTCCCGAAGGTTTCATTCTGTTTGGACTCCGTTTGATATTCTTTTTCTGCGAAACACTGAAATAGGCAAAAAACAACAATTTGGGATGGGCCTCCAGTTTAATAGGTTAGTCCCAAAAATGATATAAAAGTTTATAATAAAGCCCATTAAACATCCAAAACAGAATATATAATAGCATGGAACAATAAACAATTATAGATACGTTGGAGACGTATCAGACCGTTCAGCAAACACCCACAGAGTTATGGAGATCAGATCAATTCTATCTCAAGAAAGTAGGATTCAAATAATCAAGATCAAGCGTGAAATAAATATAGCTAGTCATACTCTCGCTCAAATGGGACACACACAACAGCGGACTGCTTGCTAGTTACGTCCCCCCCCCCCCCCGACGAGATTGCGAGCATTGTTGCCGATGATTGTAAGCACATTATCTAATTAATGGAATCCTCTCCCCCCCAAAATACAATCTGGGGGAACAAGGTCAAAAACTCTAAAACTCTACTGCTAAGCCCCAAATTTACTAACGAATGAGCAACCCCATTAGCCGATCGCCGGACCCAGGTAATCTTGTAATCATGTCTAGTCTTTAACAATGCTTTAACTTCCTCCACAATCTGCCCTACAGCAGATAAATGTTTGTGTTTTTTTAGAAATAAGCCTTAAATTTAGGATGTCGATAACTGCCGCACATCAGGCCTGGGAACCACTCGATCGAACAATTCCTTTGGTACGAGGGATCAATCAGCTCGAACGCTTTCATTCGATGGAAAAAACACACAACACGAACGTACTCGTCCATTGCCCCCTACATGCCCTGTAAAAAAAAGCCCGGTATAAAAAAAGTCCCAATGTTTTTTTGCGATGATTAGTAAAGGCCTAGTTTGTGCTGTGCTATCAAAAAATGGCATCATCTATAAAAAAAGAAAATGACATAGGTAAAAATAACTTTCTTTTTGTAATTTGCAATGACCATCTGTACATACATGGCGACGAAAAGAAATGCCGACTAAATTTGTATGGCATGTGGATTAAAATTTGCCATGATTTTTTAACTAAAATGCCTATGATTTGTCAAAGAAATTTGGCATTTATACATCTGCCATGGTGACCGAAGTTGCCATGGCAAATGTATTTAAATTTTGCCGTTCTAATTTAACCAAAAAATGTCAAGCTTTTGTGTAAGATATTTGCCATGTATATGAAAAATAGCAAAAAGGAAATGGTCAAAATGTTGCCATGGAAAATGCATATTCAAATTTAAAGTTTTGTATTTTTTATAAAAAATGCAAACCTTTTTGTGTAATTAAAATGCCATGAATGTGATTAAATTGCCATGGCAAAAGCATGTTCAAATTTGCCATGGTATCTTACCAAACTTGCCATTTTTTTGTGTGATTAAATTGCCATGTATGTGAAACAACACAAAAAATGATCAAATTTGCCATCGTAAAATGCATACTACAAATTTGCCGTGGCAAATCCATGTTCAAACTTGCCATAGTATTTTACAAAAACTTGCCATATTTAGTGTCATTAAATTGTTGTGTAGGTGAAAGAACACAAAAAGTGATCAATTTTGCCATGGCAAAAAATGCATAATAAAATTTGTCATTGGAATTTTTATCAAATTTGCCATGCTTATATAAAAAAATTGCCACGAATATGAAATGATACCAAAAATGATGAAAAAATACCATGGCAATTGCATGTTCAATTTTGCCGTGGGATTTTTATCAAATTTTCCATGCTTATGTAAACACAAATTGAGATGAATATCAAAATAATACAAAACATGATCAAAATTTGCCATGGCAAATGCATGTTAGAATTTTCCACGGGATTATACCAAAAGTTGCCGTCTTCTGCGTAATAAAAACGTCGTGCACGCGAAACAAAAAAAAAGAATTGTCAAAGTTTCCATGGCAAGACATCTTAAGTTGTAAAAAATGTCTAGCATGCTTAATTTGTCGTGGAATTTTTATAAAAAATGCCATGCTTATATATACATCTATTGGCATGAACGTGAAACAACACAAAAAATGATCAAAATTGTCATAGCAAATGCATATTCTAATTTGCCATGGAATTTTTATGAAAATTGCCATGCTAATATGAAAAAAAATCCATGAACGTGAATAATAAAAAAAGATTAATAATTACCAAACTTATGAAATGATACGAAAAAATGGAAAATTGCCATGGCAAATGAAAGTTCAAATTTTCCATGCTTATGTAAAACAATTTGACTTGAATATGAAAATAACACAAAACGTGATCAAAATTTGCCATGACCAAATGCATGTTCGAATTTGCCATGTTATTTTACCAAACATTGCCATCTTTTCCGTAATAAAAATGTCGTGGATGTGAAACAACAACAAAAATGAATTGTCAAACTTGCCATGGCAACACATCTTAAGTTGTAAAAAATGTCTAGCATGGCTAATTTGCCATGGCAAATGCTTAGAATAGAGAACTATTACGACGAACACATTTTATAAAATTTAACTACATCGCTCAAAGCATAGCGATTGCTGATTAATCAACACCTAACACAACAAACACCTTCTATCAAATTTAACTACATCGCTCAAACTTCAGGATTCCTTCAGAGCTATACAAGATCATTGGTATAAATGTCAAATTCACCAGAATTTAGCAGCCAATCTCTAGACTAGCTACTTTGAAGGAGTCATGCCATGAACACCACCAACTGACTCAACACCAGGGCATATGCACATAGATGAATCAAAATGGTGGTAATGGAGACAAAGAGTATGGGGGTTCGATTAGTACCTCGCGACGAGTGAGCTCGGCCTTCCAGGCGGCCTCCCTCTAGGTGACTTCACGCTCGCGCTCCTAGATGTAGTTGTGCCTATGGGACAACTGATGACCCACAAGTATAGGGAATATATCGTAGTCCTTTCGATAAATAAGAGTGTCGAGCCCAACGAGGAGCAGAAGGAAGTGACAAGCAGTTTCCAGTAAGGTACTTTCTGCAAGCACTGAAATTATCGGTAACAGATAGTTTTGTGGTAAGACAATTCGTAACGGGTAACAAGTAACAAGTGTAACAAAGGTGCAACAAGGTGGCCCAATCCTTTTTATAGAAAAGGACAAGCCTGGACGAACTCTTATATAAAGCAAAGCGCTCCCAAGGACACATGGGAATTACTGTCAAGTTAGTTTTCATCATGCTCATATGATTCACGTTCATTACTTTGATAATTTGATATGTGGGTGGACCGGTGCTCGGGTGCCGTCCTTACTTGGAAAAGTCTCCCACTTATGATTAACCCCTATCGCAAGCATCCACAACTATGAAAGAAGTATTAAGATAAATCTAACCATATCATGAAACATGTGGATCCAAATCAGCCCCTTACGAAGCAACACATAAACTAGGGTTTAAGCTTCTGTCACTCTAGCAACCCATCATCTACTTATTACTTCCCAATGCCTTCCCCTAAGATTAATGGTGAAGTGTTATGTAGTCGATGTTCACATAACACCACTAGAGGAAAGACAACATACATCTCATCAAAATATCGAACGAATACCAAATTCACTTGACTACTTATAACAAGACTTCTCCCATGTCTTCAGGAACAAAAGTAACTACTTACAAAGAATGTTCATGTTCAAGATCAGAGGGGTATTGAATATCATTAAGGATTTGAACATATGATCTTCCACCGAATAAACCAACTAGCATCAACTACAAGGAGTAATCCACACTACTAGCAACCCATAGGTACCAATCCGAGGTTTTGGAACAAAGATTGAATACAAGAGATGAACTAGGGTTTGCGAGGAGATGGTGCTGGTGAAGATGTTGATGGAGATTGACCCTCCCTCGATGAGAGGGTCGTTGGTGATGACGACGGCTTCGATTTCCCCCTCCCGGAGGGAAGTTTCCCCGACAGAATTGCTTTGCCGGAGCTCTAGATTACTCATGTCCAGGTTCCGCCTCGAGACGGCGTCGCTTCTCCCGAAAATTGTCCTTTGATTTTTTCCAGGTCAAAACCCTCCATATAACAGAAGTTGGGCACCGGAGACCTGCCAGGGGGCCCAGAAGCCCTGGGGGTAGGGCGCGCCCCCCAGGCTTGTGGTCACCTAGTGGGTCCCCTCTGGTATTTTCTTCGCCCAATAATTTTTATATATTCCAAAACAATTCTTCGTAAAGTTTCAGGACATTTGGAGTTGTGCAGAATGGGTATCTCAGGTTTGCTCCTTTCCGGTCCAAAATTCCAGTTGCCGGCATTCTCCCTCTCACTACTAGGGAAAAGCCTAGCAGTAGCGCGGGTTTTAGGCCTACCAGTAGCGTGGGAGGCAGCGCTACTAGTACGATGCTACAACTAAAGGTTAGCAGTAGCGTGGGTTAACCCATGCTACTGCTATATCCACTTAGTAGTAGCACTTCCTGGAAAGGGCGCTACTGGTAATTACTAGTAGCGCTTCTCGTAGCCCGCGCTACTACTATTATTCCGTATTATATTTCTTGTTTATTTCATGTTGTATTCATACACCTTTATACAAGTTTTCATACATCAGCAATTTAGAGATTGTTTTTACATCATAATGAATTATTACATCACTGGGTGAAAGAACGTGGACTAGTTTCAAGTGGATGGACATCCACTTGAAACTAATCCGCGGTTCTTTCACCCATGATATAATAAATATCATCATCATCATCATATCATTAACAACTTATCATCATAATACATCATTGTCATATAACACCTCCTCATGATCATCATTTTCATTAATGAGACATCACATAGCAAGTTGGTCACTACTCATAATCACAACTCATCATCATCATCATCAACTCTAACACATTGTACCACATAATAAATATTGTACCTAGGACCTACTTCTCTCTCATAGGACCTACTACCTTCTCTTAGGTAAAATAGCATAAAACAAGATAGCCCCTAACTCTCCATTATGGAGAATGGAGATTATCCTGTCTCCAATTCTTGCCTTTCGCACAATGTTGCTACCAAGAACCTCCCTATGACTGACCATACATTTTTCCATTCTTTGATTATCATGTCTTCACCGGTTTTAGAAATCCGATATGGACATGTGTGATTCGTAGGATGACCTCGCTGTATGTTCAAAACATGAAGGCGACCATTCTGATACATCAGATAATAACTTCGTAGTTAGCAATGTAGTTAAGTTTTAAAAGAATTTATGCAAAAGATGCACGGATGTCGTAATAGTAAAAAATCTTACCATGGCATCTCCATGGATGTTACCGTAGTTCAACACGTGCACTAGTGGCACGTATTGACCATAATGTGGAGGAGTTTGATAATAGATATTGTAATTCCCAAGATCAGTACAAAATGCGATCAGATGATTTTTCTCCTGATAAGTTAACTCAGAGCCATCGGTGTAGTAAGTTCTGTCTACCATCTTTTACACATTGTTTGAAGATTGAAAATAAGCTGTCAACTGCTACCTCTTGAGCTTGCGTTGGTTTTTCCCTTGAAGAGGAAAGGGTGATGCGGCAAAGTAGCATAAGTATTTCCCTCAGTTTTTGAGAACCAAGGTATCAATCCAGTAGGAGACTACACGCAAGTCGCCTCGTACCTACACAAACAAATAAGACCTTGCAACCAACACGATAAAGGGGTTGTCAATCCCTTCACAGCCACTTGCAAAAGTGAGATCTGATAGAGATAATAAGATAAATATTTTTGGTATTTTTATGAATTGGGTTGCCTCCCAACAAGCGCTATCGTTTAACGCCCCTAGCTAGGCATAAGGCAAGAATAGATCTAGGTATTATCATAATAATAGTAGGGCAAATTACGGAAACTCATCTCATATTCCCTATGTTCAGCAGCATGTTTTCTTTGTGGCAAGCAAAAGTAATCAAAAGGGCTAAATTTAATGGGACAAAAGTCCCCAAGATCAAGCTCGGGAGGTATGGGTTCCTCCTTTGGCCCCTTATATTGCACAACCAATTCATCATTATAGGCATTCTTTTGGAATAAGTCATAAGCCTTTGTTCAAGAGAAAAACCTAACCCATTGTTCTGAATAGCAAAGTCATCATTGAGTTCAGAAATTCTATCAACTAGAACATCGGTAGGAACCTTCTTTCTAAGGTTTTCGTTATAGGCAACATGATCTAAAGACTGTAAACGCATAATATCTTCCTGATTAAAAAGGATAGCCTCTATGGGTGGACAGCCAGCATCCACCCTATGGTGTGCAAAAACTTCCTTGGCTTCTTTCATAATAAATCTGAACTCATGTGCCAAAAAGATAGTAGCTGCTCGGTTAACAGAAGAATGTTTGATATTGGAAAACTCTAGAAAAATCCTTTGCATGCAAGGATGCATATGGATAAATTGTCTTTCAAGTTCAACTACGAGCAAGGATATAGCATCCGCAAGACTACTAGTTCTATGAAGAATAGACCCACCCATAGAGGGCAGGGCACCGGCACAAGTAAAGAAATCTTGAATAACTCCTTTTCCAATAATATTACCGCTACCAATCCGAAACTTTTTAGCGTGTAAAATAGTAGGATCTTCAAGAGGATCATCAAAAACATCAAAGTTTTCCATATTATTATCCTTATCAACGATAACCTCCACAGTTTCAGACATGACGGCAGCACAAAGAACAAACACACAAGAAGCAAGCGAAAAGAGACGAACGGAAAAAGAGGGCAAATAAAACGGCAAAGGTGAAGTGGGGTAGAGGAAAACGAGAGGCAAATGGCAAATAATGTAATACGAGGGATAAGAGTTGTGATGGGTACTTGGTATGTCTTGGCTTGACTTGGCGTAGATCTCCCTGGCAATGGCGCCAGAAATCCTTCTTGCTACATCTTGAGCTTGCGTTGGTTTTTCCCTTGAAGAGGAAAGGGTGATGCAGCAAAGTAGCGTAAGTATTTCCCTCAGTTTTTGAGAACCAAGGTATCAATCTAGTAGGAGACTACACGCAAGTCGCCTCGTACCTACACAAACAAATAAGAACCTTGCAACCAACGCGATAAAGGGGTTGTCAATCCCTTCACGACTACTTGCAAAAGTGAGATCTGATAGAGATAATAAGATAAATATTTTTGGTATTTTTCTGACATAAACTGAAAGTAAAGAATGCAAAGTAAAATATATTGGAAACTTATGTGATGGAAAATAGACCCGGGGGCCATAGGTTTCACTAGTGGCTTCTCTCAAGATAGCATAAGTATTACGGCGGGTGAACAAATTACTGTCGAGAAATTGATAGAAAAGTGCATAGTTATGAGAATATCTAAGCATGATCATGTATATAGGCATCACATCCACGACAAGTAGACCGAAACGATTTTGCATCTACTACTATTACTCCACACATCGGCCGCTATCCAACATGCATCTAGAGTCTTAAGTTCATAAGAACAGAGTAACGCATTAGGTAAGATGACATGATGTAGAGGGATAAACTCAAGCAATATGATATAAACCCCATCTTTTTATCCTCGATGGCAACAATACAATACGTGCCTTGCTGCCCCTGCTGTCACTGGGAAAGGACACCGCAAGATTGAACCCAAAGCTAAGCACTTCTCCCATTGCAAGAAAGATCAATCAAGTAGGCCAAACCAAACTGGTAATTCGAAGAGACCTGCAAAGATAACAAATCATACATAAAAGAATTCAGAGGAGATTCAAATATTGTTCATAGATAAACTTGATCATAAACCCACAATTCATCGGATCTCGACAAACACACCGCAAAAAGACTTACATCGAATAGATCTCCAAGAAGATCGAGGAGAGCTTTGTATGAGATCCAAAGAGAGAGAAGAAGCCATCTAGCTAATAACTATGGACCCGAAGGTCTGTCGTAAACTACCCACACATCATCGGAGAGGCTATAGTGTTGATGTAGAAGCCCTCCATGATCGATTCCCCCTCCGGCGGAGCGCCGGAAAAGGCCCCAAGATGGGATCTCACGGGTACAGAAGGTTGCGGCGGTGGAAATAGGGTTTCGTGGTGCTCCTGAATGTTTTCGGGGTATATGGGTATATATAGGAGGAAGAAGTAGGTCGGTGGAGCTGCGAGGGGCCCATCAGGGTGGGGTGCGCGCCCAGGGGGGCAGGCGCGCCTCCCTGCCTCGTGGCCTCCTCGCTTCTTTCTTGACGTCCACTCCAAGTCCTTTGGATCACGTTTGTTCCAAAAAATCATTCTCCCGAAGGTTTCATTCTGTTTGGATTCCGTTTGATATTCCTTTTCTGCGAAACACTGAAATAGGCAAAAAAACAGCAATTTGCACTGGGCCTTCGGTTAGTAGGTTAGTCCCAAAAATAATTTAAAGTGTATAATAGAGCCCATTAAACATCCAAAACAGATAATATAATAGCATGGAACAATAAAAAATTATAGATACGTTGGAGACGTATTGTCAACTATTTTGAAATAAACAATATAAATTAGTTAATAACTATGTTTGAGAAACTCACATAGCGGTAGAATTGGAAGCGTATCAACACGGACCCAAATGTCCATATTGCCTTGGTCGATGTCAGGATCACCAAGATCCATGGTGACAAGCATACCCTCATAAAAATCATATATCTTGCAAAGTGCTTCCCAATTTGTTCAACCAAAATGGGTTACGCTCTCAGAATTGTACAGATTTACTTCAAAATCCATACCATGATGGGTCCTTAGGTGAATTTTCTTTGTTTCGAAATTTTCATGGTCTTCAAAATGCATCCTCTCCAAGACATAGCATCTTGCATGACATGGGATAAGCTACTCGAATTGTAAAAGATGAAAATTACACGTTGAAATAGTTGAAGTCGTGCTTAATTACGAAAAAAACACTTCTCGTCGTTGCGTACCATTTCAACATCGAAGGTCTCCTGGAGCTTAATGCTGAAGCGCCGACCTTCGTCCAGGTGAGGCCTGTCGCACAGACCTCGGTCGTCGTTGCACCAGTCGCACTCACTCGGGAGACTTTCGTCGTCCGATAACGACATTTCCTAGGTTCATAATTCAAAGATTAAACTTGTACAATTCAATATATGTACTACAAAAACAAAATTAGATCATTATTATTCATCACGGGTTGACTATCAGTCTGCCGAGTCTTTTTCTTGAAAACTCTCAGCTCGCATGGTGTATACATTCGACCGTTGGTGATGATCGCTCCTCCTTTCGTCCCCGAGTGCATTACACCAAAATGTCTAGCACACGGGAACGAAGGAGAAGCGACCCCCACGACAACAATCGGGATTCTTCGTCCTCTCATATATGGTGGAGACTCTCCCTCACTGATTCCTCTCTGACATTTGCGACCTTCGCTGATGGTCATTCCTCCCTTCCTTCCCGTGCATTACCAAAAGGTCTATCACGAGAAAGAAGAGGAGGAACGACCCCCACGACAACAGTCGGGATTCTTCGTCCTCTCATATATGGTGGAGACTCTCCCTCACTGATTCCTCTCTGACATTTGCGACCGTCGGTGATGGTTGTTACTCCTCCTTCCCCTAGTGCATAACAAAGGTCTAGCACAAGGAGAAGAAGGAGAAATGGCCCGCACGATAACAGCCGGGATTCTTCTTCTCTCATATATGGTGCAGACTTTCTCCCTCACTCATTTGTTGACTGTCATGTATGGAGCCTCGACAGACTTAAAGTCAAACTGAAATGTTGTTTAATTATCTTTCTAGAAAATCCAGGCCACTCAATATTTCCTACATATTCTAGCACAAGTCATGCCAAAATTCACGGAAAAATCCGGCATGACCTTTGCTAAAAAATGACATATCGAGCGCCTGAAATTTGCCGAAATGGAAATTAATCAACACTCAGGCAAAACATAGGACACTCGGAGGTGTAACCTGCAAACATGACCGGCCACTTGGGCAAGCACATATCCTATTTGAGCAACACAAGATATACATGTTTTTATCTACATCATATGAGCATTCAAACTTGATGGTCATTGCATTTCAATGGTTGAAAATATGAACAAAAACATTTCAAAATATCTTATAGGACTCATATTGACATGGAGAATTGGCTGGTCTCACCTCGAGGTCGGAGGGGGTTGGTGACGGGGACGACGGCTGGGACGATGGAGGGGCTCCTTGATTTCTGCAAAAACAAAAACCCTATAAGCTATCAACTAATCAAATGCATACGCCTTGCATAGTGGGGTCCAATTTGAGCATTCAAAATAGGAGTACTTCTCCAATTTGAGCATTCAATAAGCAAAACCAAATCGTAAAATAAATAAGTATTGAAATTAGCATGCATTCAGTAAGCAAAACTAAATCATCTCTTGCGTCTGTACATCGTCGAATATTATCACTAATACATCTCCAATAGTATCATACATATAACATCACTAATACAACTAAAACCCTAGCGAACGACGGGTATCGGCGTGGGCGGTGGATACCCAAAGAGAAGGAACCATCACAGGATCATAGCTCCAGTGAGATCCCTGAAGAACCTGCCTGGTGTTGGAGAACCTGCCCTCCAACGCAACCATGTAGCGACGGACGTGCTCGTCCTCCTCGCTGACACGATGACGTACCACCTCCGCGGGGTCCTCAAGCCTCTGCACTGTCACTGGCCCACGCGTCTGCCACCAAAGAAGGTTCGGGTCAACGATGGGCTGGCTCCTCATCAAGCTGCGCCCCCGGTAGGTAGCACCTCCCAGTACTAGCCCGGCGGAGCCCAGTCCCGGATATGGCCCCTCTGATCAAGCAGGTGTCCTCCGCCAAGTCGACGACGAGGATGCGGGACAAGCATCGTCAACGTCGATGCAGGAATAATTGCTTTAACTAAAAAAACAACAACAAATGTGAAATGTTCAACTAGTTCTATTAATTCAACTAGTTCTTACTAAAAATAAACTTACTATAAATAAAAATAAACTAGTTCTTACTAAAAATAAACTAGTTCAACTAGTTCTATTAATTTTTTTTACTAAAAATACACTAGTTCTATTAATTCAACTAGTTCTTACTAAAAATAAACTAGTTCAACTAGTTCTATTGATTTTCTTACTAATTCTATTAAACACTACTGCCCTAGTTCCTAAGCATCTACAAGTACTAACTAATTAGATGAACCCTACCTAGGAACTACTGCCCTAATTAGCATCTAATTTGATGAACCCTAACTAATTTGACGCACTCTAAAATTTGATGAACCCTAGGAACCATAGCTAGGCAGAGGTAGGGTTGGAGGAGGAGGAGGTGTAGGCATGCTCACCTCGGGTGCCGACGGCAAGGGAGGGGCAGGCGGCATCGATGTCGAGGCTTGCGCGTGGCGGAGGGCGGCGATGTAGGGAGGCGTCGAGGTCGGGGTCGGGGTGGTGTCGAGGTCGAGGTCTGGGGCGGCGTCGAGGGCGTGCGGAGGGCGACGGGAGAGCGCGCAGCGGCCGACGGCAATGCAGGGTGACGACGACAGCGACATGGGAGGAGTTCGATTTGGGGGAAGTGGCCGCCGGGAAGAAAGAACCGCGCGGTTAAGTCAAAAATAGCAGTAGCGCATTCCAGGAAAAGCGTTACTGCTACATTAGCTATAGCGTTGGCTGGCAAAACACGCTACTGCTAAGTTAGCTATAGCGCCTGTCCTGAAAGCACGATGCTGCTACGCCTTTCTCCTTTATTTTTATTTTTCATTTGTTTTCCTTCACATTTTTTTCCTTTCCCTTTTTCTATTTTTTTCATTTAGTTTTCTATATGTTTTTCATTTTATTTTCCTTTCTTTAGCAGTAGCGCTTTCTCCCTGAAACACGCTACTACAACAACCTTAGTAGCAGCGCGCTTTGCCTAAGCTCGCTACTACTATTGGGAGCCTAGCGAGAACAGTAGGGGAATTGTAGTTGTAGCGCTTCTTCCCTGAGACGCGCTACTGCTATGAGCTTAGCTGAAGCGCGTTTGGTTGCCACGCGCTAGTGGTAAGTAGTAGTAGCGCTTGTTTTTGTCCCTCGCTACTGCTAAGATTCTGTGTATAAGGTTTTCCCTAGTAGTGTCTTCATGTAAACCTTGTAAAATAAGAGAGAAAAGGCATAAGTATTGTACCATAATGTGAAATAATAGTCCATGATGCAATAAATATTGATATATAAACATGATGCAAAATGGACGTATCAACAACCAATGGCGATTGCGGGCATATGGGACGCCCAACGACTAGGATCCCCCGAGGATCACCAAAGAATGGACGTGCTCGAGCCGCCGTAGTGTCCATGCACTTCTACCCGAGCTCGAGGTTGCCTCGTGTCCCCGCGCTCGAGGCCACTGTCGTGCCCACGCGCAAGAGGCCGCTAGAGGTCGACAGGTGGGCGCCGCAACTTGGTTGCCTAAGCCATCCTATCGTCGATTGGATGCCAACGGAGAATAGAGCATCGTGTTTCCAGCCTCCAATCCCGAGAGATGGCCGCATCCGCCACCCTGCGCGTTGCAATCCCAGCCGCGTCGGCCACCCTTCTGCTATGCCTCGGGCAACCTCTTCAAATATGGCGACGAGGGAGGAGTGAGGCAGTGGAGAATGGGTGTGGGGAAAATGGGTGGGGGAGGAAAGTGTGGTGGAGCTATGACTGGATAAGTCGTTTGAGGGACCGCGGTGTTGGCCCATACAATTCCGTTATGACATGGCATGGGGAGGGCGTCAAGATCCATGTGTTTTGATCTAATGGCTCTGCGCACGTGCAGTTGGAAGTGATTCATGCCACACGTGCGACACTTATCATTTAGGTTAATTTATCATCATTGCCATAACACATCCCTAGTTGATCAAATCATAATGACCACAACTGGTTAGCTACTCGTAACAAAATTGTCATTACAATAACCGGCACTGTTGTTCATGATTTTTACCTACCTAAATAAAAATGATGCGGACATGGGACATCTACCTGACATATGATTGAACGATTCGTTCAATATGAATGCTTATAAGCCTTGCAATGCCATGATCTCAATGTACACTCGATTACAAGTAATATGGCTAAAGAAGACGGAGGTTATGGTGGTGGATATGGCTATCAAGATGGCTGCGGCTGCTGCAGATGGAATGTCGGCAACTGTTGATGAACGACTACTTGTTGTTGCTCTTGGCAAAGGGGTTTCCTCTCCTTTATATGTGTAGATGAATGGAATAGGGTTTGAGGCACCTTCTATGCGAATCAGACCAGGGCCCCTTCATGAAAGAGGCCATGCATCACATCTCAGAGACGGTGGTAGGCGGTACAAGCGCCCACGCTCGTACCACACACCATCTTATCCTCTGTTGAGCGTTATGTGACCCCTATTTATTGGAATTGATCTTCACGCCCATTATATCCCTTTTATGACTTGATTTATCACCAAGAATAGCCCATTTATGCAGGAAACAAAATAAATTAGGTCATTTGCAATACTTTGCAATTATTAGTCATTACTAGGCAAATCGAGAGATTCTCTCTGAGAATATATGGTTTAAACATGGGTAAAAGTGAGTGAAAATCCACTCACCACAATGTGCTAGGATGTGCAATGATCTAGTGTAGCATATATGAAGATGATTAACGGTGATTCTGCCACATAAATATCATGCCAGCTATATATGATCTTTGCAAAGCAAATAAAAGAGAAGGATCAATCTCTCTAGTCGTGTAATTTAATGTGAATGATGGAAGTTGCATCATATATATGTGGATCCAGTTTTTGCCGTAACCCTCTCAACTTTCTTGCACATGCTATGTGGATGAAATGATGATATCATGCCAACTTTCAACCTTTTCAGAGTTCATTTGAAATGCTTTTCAATTTTAGGGTCTTATAGCTCAAAATAATTTGTAAATGCATGAAAAATAACAAATGAAGTCAGAAAGGATTGAAAAATGATGATGTGGCTTTGAATGGTGCATTTTGAACACACAAAAAGTCAGGAGTTCAAATAAGTTTTAAAAAATGAAATCCCTTTGTAACAGACGAGTTTCCGGATGAAATCCTGATACTTTGAAAGAGATTGTCCGTTTTGTACACAAAGTGCATCCAGTTTTTGCCGTAACCCTCTCAACTTTCTTGCACATGCTATGTGGATGAAATGATGATATCATGCCAACTTTCAACCTTTTCAGAGTTCATTTGAAATGCTTTTCAATTTTAGGGTCTTATAGCTCAAAATAATTAGTAAATGCATGAAAAATAACAAATGAAGTCAGAAACGATTGAAAAATGATGATGTGGCTTTGAATGGTGCATTTTGAACACACAAAAAGTCAGGAGTTCAAATAAGGTTAAAAAAATGAAATCCCTTTGTAACAGACGAGTTTCCGGATGAAATCCTGATACTTTGAAAGAGATTGTCCGTTTTGTACACGCAGTGCATCCAGTTTTTGCCGTAACCCTCTCAACTTTCT
The DNA here is from genome assembly GCF_002575655.3 of Aegilops tauschii subsp. strangulata. Lineage (NCBI taxonomy): Eukaryota > Viridiplantae > Streptophyta > Magnoliopsida > Poales > Poaceae > Aegilops > Aegilops tauschii. Next base: position 453,861,661 of record NC_053040.3, read on the forward strand.
TGCACATGCTATGTGGATGAAATGATGATATCATGCCAACTTTCAACCTTTTCAGAGTTCATTTGAAATGCTTTTCAATTTTAGGGTCTTATAGCTCAAAATAATTAGTAAATGCATGAAAAATAACAAATGAAGTAAGAAAGGATTGAAAAATGATGATGTGGCTTTGAATGGTGCATTTTGAACACACAAAAAGTCAGGAGTTCAAATAAGTTTTAAAAAATGAAATCCCTTTGTAACAGACGAGTTTCCGGATGAAATCCTGATACTTTGAAAGAGATTGTCCGTTTTGTACACAAAGTGCATCCAGTTTTTGCCGTAACCCTCTCAACTTTCTTGCACATGCTATGTGGATGAAATGATGATATCATGCCAACTTTCAACCTTTTCAGAGTTCATTTGAAATGCTTTTCAATTTTAGGGTCTTATAGCTCAAAATAATTAGTAAATGCATGAAAAATAACAAATGAAGTCAGAAACGATTGAAAAATGATGATGTGGCTTTGAATGGTGCATTTTGAACACACAAAAAGTCAGGAGTTCAAATAAGTTTTAAAAAATGAAATCCCTTTGTAACAGACGAGTTTCCGGATGAAATCCTGATACTTTGAAAGAGATTGTCCGTTTTGTACACGCAGTGCATCCAGTTTTTGCCGTAACCCTCTCAACTTTCTTGCACATGCTATGTGGATGAAATGATAATATCATGCCAACTTTCAACCTTTTCAGAGTTCATTTGAAATGCTTTTCAATTTTAGGGTCTTATAGCTCAAAATAATTAGTAAATGCATGAAAAATAACAAATGAAGTAAGAAAGGATTGAAAAATGATGATGTGGCTTTGAATGGTGCATTTTGAACACACAAAAAGTCAGGAGTTCAAATAAGTTTTAAAAAATGAAATCCCTTTGTAACAGACGAGTTTCCGGATGAAATCCTGATACTTTGAAAGAGATTGTCCGTTTTGTACACGCAGTGCATCCAGTTTTTGCCGTAACCCTCTCAACTTTCTTGCACATGCTATGTGGATGAAATGATGATATCATGCCAACTTTCAACCTTTTCAGAGTTCATTTGAAATGCTTTTCAATTTTAGGGTCTTATAGCTCAAAATAATTAGTAAATGCATGAAAAATAACAAATGAAGTAAGAAAGGATTGAAAAATGATGATGTGGCTTTGAATGGTGCATTTTGAACACACAAAAAGTCAGGAGTTCAAATAAGTTTTAAAAAATGAAATCCCTTTGTAACAGACGAGTTTCCGGATGAAATCCTGATACTTTGAAAGAGATTGTCCGTTTTGGACACGAAGTGCATCCAGTTTTTGCCGTAACCCTCTCAACTTTCTAGCACATGCTATGTGGATGAAATGATGATATCATGCCAACTTTCAACCTTTTCAGAGTTCATTTGAAATGCTTTTCAATTTTAGGGTCTTATAGCTCAAAATAATTAGTAAATGCATGAAAAATAACAAATGAAGTAAGAAAGGATTGAAAAATGATGATGTGGCTTTGAATGGTGCATTTTGAACACACACAAAGTCAGGAGTTCAAATAAGTTTTAAAAAATGAAATCCCTTTGTAACAGACGAGTTTCCGGATGAAATCCTGATACTTTGAAAGAGATTGTCCGTTTTGTACACGAAGTGCATCCAGTTTTTGCCGTAACCCTCTCAACTTTCTTGCACATGCTATGTGGATGAAATGATGATATCAAGCCAACTTTCAACCTAATCAGAGTTCTTTTGAAATGCCTTTCAATTTTAGGGTCTTATAGCTCAAAATAATTAGTAAATGCATGAAAAATAACAAATGAAGTAAGAAAGGATTGAAAAATGATGATGTGGCTTTGAATGGTGCATTTTGAACACACAAAAAGTCAGGAGTTCAAATAAGTTTTAAAAAATGAAATCCCTTTGTAACAGACGAGTTTCCGGATGAAATCCTGATACTTTGAAAGAGATTGTCCGTTTTGTACACGAAGTGCATCCAGTTTTTGCCGTAACCCTCTCAACTTTCTTGCACATGCTATGTGGATGAAATGATGATATCATGCCAACTTTCAACCTAATCAGAGTTCATTTGAAATGCCTTTCAATTTTAGGGTCTTATAGCTCAAAATAATTAGTAAATGCATGAAAAATAACAAATGAAGTAAGAAAGGATTGAAAAATGATGATGTGGCTTTGAATGGTGCATTTTGAACACACAAAAAGTCAGGAGTTCAAATAAGTTTTAAAAAATGAAATCCCTTTGTAACAGACGAGTTTCCGGATGAAATCCTGATACTTTGAAAGAGATTGTCCGTTTTGGACACGAAGTGCATCCAGTTTTTGCCGTAACCCTCTCAACTTTCTAGCACATGCTATGTGGATGAAATGATGATATCATGCCAACTTTCAACCTTTTCAGAGTTCATTTGAAATGCTTTTCAATTTTAGGGTCTTATAGCTCAAAATAATTAGTAAATGCATGAAAAATAACAAATGAAGTAAGAAAGGATTGAAAAATGATGATGTGGCTTTGAATGGTGCATTTTGAACACACACAAAGTCAGGAGTTCAAATAAGTTTTAAAAAATGAAATCCCTTTGTAACAGACGAGTTTCCGGATGAAATCCTGATACTTTGAAAGAGATTGTCCGTTTTGTACACGAAGTGCATCCAGTTTTTGCCGTAACCCTCTCAACTTTCTTGCACATGCTATGTGGATGAAATGATGATATCATGCCAACTTTCAACCTAATCAGAGTTCTTTTGAAATGCCTTTCAATTTTAGGGTCTTATAGCTCAAAATAATTAGTAAATGCATGAAAAATAACAAATGAAGTAAGAAAGGATTGAAAAATGATGATGTGGCTTTGAATGGTGCATTTTGAACACACAAAAAGTCAGGAGTTCAAATAAGTTTCAAAAAATGAAATCCCTTTGTAACAGACGAGTTTCCGGATGAAATCCTGATACTTTGAAAGAGATTGTCCGTTTTGTACACGAAGTGCATCCAGTTTTTGCCGTAACCCTCTCAACTTTCTTGCACATGCTATGTGGATGAAATGATGATATCATGCCAACTTTCAACCTTTTCAGAGTTCATTTGAAATGCCTTTCAATTTTAGGGTCTTATAGCTCAAAATAATTAGTAAATGCATGAAAAATAACAAATGAAGTAAGAAAGGATTGAAAAATGATGATGTGGCTTTGAATGGTGCATTTTGAACACACAAAAAGTCAGGAGTTCAAATAAGTTTTAAAAAATGAAATCCCTTTGTAACAGACGAGTTTCCGGATGAAATCCTGATACTTTGAAAGAGATTGTCCGTTTTGTACACGAAGTGCATCCAGTTTTTGCCGTAACCCTCTCAACTTTCTTGCACATGCTATGTGGATGAAATGATGATATCATGCCAACTTTCAACCTTTTCAGAGTTCATTTGAAATGCCTTTCAATTTTAGGGTCTTATAGCTCAAAATAATTAGTAAATGCATGAAAAATAACAAATGAAGTAAGAAAGGATTGAAAAATGATGATGTGGCTTTGAATGGTGCATTTTGAACACACAAAAAGTCAGGAGTTCAAATAAGTTTAAAAAATGAAATCCCTTTGTAACAGACGAGTTTCCGGATGAAATCCTGATACTTTGAAAGAGATTGTCCGTTTTGTACACGAAGTGCATCCAGTTTTTGCCGTAACCCTCTCAACTTTCTTGCACATGCTATGTGGATGAAATGATGATATCATGCCAACTTTCAACCTTTTCAGAGTTCATTTGAAATGCTTTTCAATTTTAGGGTCTTATAGCTCAAAATAATTTGTAAATGCATGAAAAATAACAAATGAAGTCAGAAACGATTGAAAAATGATGATGTGGCTTTGAATGGTGCATTTTGAACACACAAAAAGTCAGGAGTTCAAATAAGTTTTAAAAAATGAAATCCCTTTGTAACAGACGAGTTTCCGGATGAAATCCTGATACTTTGAAAGAGATTGTCCGTTTTGTACACGAAGTGCATCCAGTTTTTGCCGTAACCCTCTCAACTTTCTTGCACATGCTATGTGGATGAAATGATGATATCATGCCAACTTTCAACCTTTTCAGAGTTCATTTGAAATGCCTTTCAATTTTAGGGTCTTATAGCTCAAAATAATTAGTAAATGCATGAAAAATAACAAATGAAGTCAGAAAGGATTGAAAAATGATGATGTGGCTTTGAATGGTGCATTTTGAACACACAAAAAGTCAGGAGTTCAAAAAAGTTTTAAAAAATGAAATCCCTTTGTAACAGACGAGTTTCCGGATGAAATCCTGATACTTTGAAAGAGATTGTCCGTTTTGGACACGAAGTGCATCCAGTTTTTGTCGTAGCCCTCTCAACTTTCTAGCACATGCTCTGTGGATGAAATGATGATATCATGCCAACTTTCAACCTTTTCAGAGTTCTTTTGAAATGCCTTTCAATTTTAGGGTCTTATAGCTCAAAATAATTAGTAAATGCATGAAAAATAACAAATGAAGTAAGAAAGGATTGAAAAATGATGATGTGGCTTTGAATGGTGCATTTTGAACACACAAAAAGTCAGGAGTTCAAATAAGTTTTAAAAAATGAAATCCCTTTGTAACAGACGAGTTTCCGGATGAAATCCTGATACTTTGAAAGAGATTGTCCGTTTTGTACACGAAGTGCATCCAGTTTTTGCCGTAACCCTCTCAACTTTCTTGCACATGCTATGTGGATGAAATGATGATATCATGCCAACTTTCAACCTTTTCAGAGTTCATTTGAAATGCCTTTCAATTTTAGGGTCTTATAGCTCAAAATAATTAGTAAATGCATGAAAAATAACAAATGAAGTCAGAAAGGATTGAAAAATGATGATGTGGCTTTGAATGGTGCATTTTGAACACACAAAAAGTCAGGAGTTCAAATAAGTTTTAAAAAATGAAATCCCTTTGTAACAGACGAGTTTCCGGATGAAATCCTGATACTTTGAAAGAGATTGTCCGTTTTGTACACGAAGTGCATCCAGTTTTTGCCGTAACCCTCTCAACTTTCTTGCACATGCTATGTGGATGAAATGATGATATCATGCCAACTTTCAACCTTTTCAGAGTTCATTTGAAATGCCTTTCAATTTTAGGGTCTTATAGCTCAAAATAATTAGTAAATGCATGAAAAATAACAAATGAAGTCAGAAAGGAATGAAAAATGATGATGTGGCTTTGAATGGTGCATTTTGAACACACAAAAAGTCAGGAGTTCAAATAAGTTTTAAAAAATGAAATCCCTTTGTAACAGACGAGTTTCCGGATGAAATCCTGATACTTTGAAAGAGATTGTCCGTTTTGTACACGAAGTGCATCCAGTTTTTGCCGTAACCCTCTCAACTTTCTTGCACATGCTATGTGGATGAAATGATGATATCATGCCAACTTTCAACCTTTTCAGAGTTCATTTGAAATGCTTTTCAATTTTAGGGTCTTATAGCTCAAAATAATTAGTAAATGCATGAAAAATAACAAATGAAGTAAGAAAGGATTGAAAAATGATGATGTGGCTTTGAATGGTGCATTTTGAACACACAAAAATTCAGGAGTTCAAATAAGTTTAAAAAAATGAAATCCCTTTGTAACAGACGAGTTTCCGTATGAAATCCAGATACTTTGAAAGAGATTGTCCGTTTTGTACACGAAGTGCATCCAGTTTTTGCCGTAACCCTCTCAACTTTCTTGCACATGCTATGTGGATGAAATGATGATATCATGCCAACTTTCAACCTTTTCAGAGTTCATTTGAAATGCTTTTCAATTTTAGGGTCTTATAGCTCAAAATAATTAGTAAATGCATGAAAAATAACAAATGAAGTAAGAAAGGATTGAAAAATGATGATGTGGCTTTGAATGGTGCATTTTGAACACACAAAAAGTCAGGAGTTCAAATAAGTTTTAAAAAATGAAATCCCTTTGTAACAGACGAGTTTCCGGATGAAATCCTGATACTTTGAAAGAGATTGTCCGTTTTGTACACGAAGTGCATCCAGTTTTTGCCGTAACCCTCTCAACATTCTTGCACATGCTATGTGGATGAAATGATGATATCATTCCAACTTTCAACCTTTTCAGAGTTCATTTGAAATGCGTTTCAATTTTAGGGTCTTATAGCTCAAAATAATTAGTAAATGCATGAAAAATAACAAATGAAGTAACAAAGGATTGAAAAATGATGATGTGGCTTTGAATGGTGCATTTTGAACACACAAAAAGTCAGGAGTTCAAATAAGTTTTAAAAAATGAAATCCCTTTGTAACAGACGAGTTTCCGGATGAAATCCTGATACTTTGAAAGAGATTGTCCGTTTTGGACACGAAGTGCATCCAGTTTTTGTCGTAGCCCTCTCAACTTTCTAGCACATGCTCTGTGGATGAAATGATGATATCATGCCAACTTTCAACCTTTTCAGAGTTCATTTGAAATGCCTTTCAATTTTAGGGTCTTATAGCTCAAAATAATTAGTAAATGCATGAAAAATAACAAATGAAGTAAGAAAGGATTGAAAAATGATGATGTGGCTTTGAATGGTGCATTTTGAACACACAAAAAGTCAGGAGTTCAAATAAGTTTAAAAAATGAAATCCCTTTGTAACAGACGAGTTTTCGGATGAAATCCAGATACTTTGAAAGAGATTGTCCGTTTTGTACACGAAGTGCATCCAGTTTTTGCCGTAACCTCTCAACTTTCTTGCACATGCTATGTGGATGAAATGATGATATCATGCCAACTTTCAACCTTTTCAGAGTTCATTTGAAATGCCTTTCAATTTTAGGGTCTTATAGCTCAAAATAATTAGTAAATGCATGAAAAATAACAAATGAAGTAAGAAAGGATTGAAAAATGATGATGTGGCTTCGAATGGTGCATTTTGAACACACAAAAAGTCAGGAGTTCAAATAAGTTTAAAAAAATGAAATCCCTTTGTAACAAACGAGTTTCCGGATGAAATCCTGATACTTTGAAAGAGATTGTCCGTTTTGTACACGAAGTGCATCCAGTTTTTGCCGTAACCCTCTCAACTTTCTTGCACATGCTATGTGGATGAAATGATGATATCATGCCAACTTTCAACCTTTTCAGAGTTCATTTGAAATGCTTTTCAATTTTAGGGTCTTATAGCTCAAAATAATTAGTAAATGCATGAAAAATAACAAATGAAGTCTGAAACGATTGAAAAATGATGATGTGGCTTTGAATGGTGCATTTTGAACACACAAAAAGTCAGGAGTTCAAATAAGTTTTAAAAAATGAAATCCCTTTGTAACAGACGAGTTTCCGGATGAAATCCTGATACTTTGAAAGAGATTGTCCGTTTTGTACACGAAGTGCATCCAGTTTTTGCCGTAACCCTCTCAACTTTCTTGCACATGCTATGTGGATGAAATGATGATATCATGCCAACTTTCAACCTTTTCAGAGTTCATTTGAAATGCCTTTCAATTTTAGGGTCTTATAGCTCAAAATAATTAGTAAATACATGAAAAATAACAAATGAAGTCAGAAAGGATTGAAAAATGATGATGTGGCTTTGAATGGTGCATTTTCAACACACAAAAAGTCAGGAGTTCAAATAAGTTTTAAAAAATGAAATCCCTCTGTAACAGACGAGTTTCCGGATGAAATCCTGATACTTTGAAAGAGATTGTCCGTTTTGTACACGAAGTGCATCCAGTTTTTGCCGTAACCCTCTCAACTTTCTTGCACATGCTATGTGGATGAAATGATGATATCATGCCAACTTTCAACCTTTTCAGAGTTCATTTGAAATGCTTTTCAATTTTAGGGTCTTATAGCTCAAAATAATTAGTAAATGCATGAAAAATAACAAATGAAGTAAGAAAGGATTGAAAAATGATGATGTGGCTTTGAATGGTGCATTTTGAACACACAAAAATTCAGGAGTTCAAATAAGTTTAAAAAAATGAAATCCCTTTGTAACAGACGAGTTTCCGGATGAAATCCAGATACTTTGAAAGAGATTGTCCGTTTTGTACACGAAGTGCATCCAGTTTTTGCCGTAACCCTCTCAACTTTCTTGCACATGCTATGTGGATGAAATGATGATATCATGCCAACTTTCAACCTTTTCAGAGTTCATTTGAAATGCTTTTCAATTTTAGGGTCTTATAGCTCAAAATAATTAGTAAATGCATGAAAAATAACAAATGAAGTAAGAAAGGACTGAAAAATGATGATGTGGCTTTGAATGGTGCATTTTGAACACACAAAAAGTCAGGAGTTCAAATAAGTTTTAAAAAATGAAATCCCTTTGTAACAGACGAGTTTCCGGATGAAATCCTGATACTTTGAAAGAGATTGTCCATTTTGTACACGAAGTGCATCCAGTTTTTGCCGTAACCCTCTCAACATTCTTGCACATGCTATGTGGATGAAATGATGATATCTTGCCAACTTTCAACCTTTTCAGAGTTCATTTGAAATGCCTTTCAATTTTAGGGTCTTATAGCTCAAAATAATTAGTAAATGCATGAAAAATAACAAATGAAGTAACAAAGGATTGAAAAATGATGATGTGGCTTTGAATGGTGCATTTTGAACACACAAAAAGTCAGGAGTTCAAATAAGTTTAAAAAAATGAAATCCCTTTGTAACAGACGAGTTTCCGGATGAAATCCTGATACTTTGAAAGAGATTGTCCGTTTTGGACACGAAGTGCATCCAGTTTTTGCCGTAACCCTCTCAACTTTCTAGCACATGCTCTGTGGATGAAATGATGATATCATGCCAACTTTCAACCTTTTCAGAGTTCATTTGAAATGCTTTTCAATTTTAGGGTCTTATAGCTCAAAATAATTAGTAAATGCATGAAAAATAACAAATGAAGTAAGAAAGGATTGAAAAATGATGATGTGGCTTTGAATGGTGCATTTTGAACACACACAAAGTCAGGAGTTCAAATAAGTTTTAAAAAATGAAATCCCTTTGTAATAGACGAGTTTCCGGATGAAATCATGATACTTTGAAAGAGATTGTCCGTTTTGTACACGAAGTGCATCCAGTTTTTGCCGTAACCCTCTCAACTTTCTAGCACATGCTATGTGGATGAAATGATGATATCATGCCAACTTTCAACCTTTTCAGAATTCATTTGAAATGCCTTTCAATTTTAGCGTCTTATAGCTCAAAATAATTAGTAAATGCATGAAAAATAACAAATGAAGTAAGAAAGGATTGAAAAATGATGATGTGGCTTTGAATGGTGCATTTTGAACACACAAAAAGTCAGGAGTTCAAATAAGTTTAAAAAAATGAAATCCCTTTGTAACAGACGAGTTTCCGGATGAAATCCTGATACTTTGAAAGAGATTGTCCGTTTTGTACACGAAGTGCATCCAGTTTTTGCCGTAACCCTCTCAACTTTCTTGCACATGCTATGTGGATGAAATGATGATATCATGCCAACTTTCAACCTTTTCAGAGTTCATTTGAAATGCTTTTCAATTTTAGGGTCTTATAGCTCAAAATAATTAGTAAATGCATGAAAAATAACAAATGAAGTAAGAAAGGATTGAAAAATGATGATGTGGCTTTGAATGGTGCATTTTGAACACACAAAAAGTCAGGAGTTCAAATAAGTTTTAAAAAATGAAATCCCTTTGTAACAGACGAGTTTCCGGATGAAATCCTGATACTTTGAAAGAGATTGTCCGTTTTGGACACGAAGTGCATCCAGTTTTTGCCGTAACCCTCTCAACTTTCTAGCACATGCTATGTGGATGAAATGATGATATCATGCCAACTTTCAACCTTTTCAGAGTTCATTTGAAATGCCTTTCAATTTTAGGGTCTTATAGCTAAAAATAATTAGTAAATGCATGAAAAATAACAAATGAAGTAAGAAAGGATTGAAAAATGATGATGTGGCTTTGAATGGTGCATTTTGAACACACACAAAGTCAGGAGTTCAAATAAGTTTTAAAAAATGAAATCCCTTTGTAACAGACGAGTTTCTGGATGAAATCCTGATACTTTGAATGAGATTGTCCGTTTTGTACACGAAGTGCATCCAGTTTTTGCCGTAACCCTCTCAACTTTCTTGCACATGCTATGTGGATGAAATGATGATATCATGCCAACTTTCAACCTAATCAGAGTTCATTTGAAATGCCTTTCAATTTTAGGGTCTTATAGCTCAAAATAATTAGTAAATGCATGAAAAATAACAAATGAAGTAAGAAAGGATTGAAAAATGATGATGTGGCTTTGAATGGTGCATTTTGAACACACAAAAAGTCAGGAGTTCAAATAAGTTTTAAAAAATGAAATCCCTTTGTAACAGACGAGTTTCCGGATGAAATCCTGATACTTTGAAAGAGATTGTCCGTTTTGTACACGAAGTGCATCCAGTTTTTGCCGTAACCCTCTCAACTTTCTTGCACATGCTATGTGGATGAAATGATGATATCATGCCAAATTTCAACCTTTTCAGAGTTCATTTGAAATGCTTTTCAATTTTAGGGTCTTATAGCTCAAAATAATTAGTAAATGCATGAAAAATAACAAATGAAGTAAGAAAGGATTGAAAAATGATGATGTGGCTTTGAATGGTGCATTTTGAACACACAAAAAGTCAGGAGTTCAAATAAGTTTAAAAAAATGAAATCCCTTTGTAACAGACGAGTTTCCGGATGAAATCCTGATACTTTGAAAGAGATTGTCCGTTTTTTACACGAAGTGCATCCAGTTTTTGCCGTAACCCTCTCAACTTTCTTGCACATGCTATGTGGATGAAATGATGATATCATGCCAACTTTCAACCTTTTCAGAGTTCATTTGAAATGCCTTTCAATTTTAGGGTCTTATAGCTCAAAATAATTAGTAAATGCATGAAAAATAACAAATGAAGTAAGAAAGGATTGAAAAATGATGATGTGGCTTTGAATGGTGCATTTTGAACACACAAAAAGTCAGGAGTTCAAATAAGTTTTAAAAAATGAAATCCCTTTGTAACAGACGAGTTTCCGGATGAAATCCTGATACTTTGAAAGAGATTGTCCGTTTTGTACACGTAGTGCATCCAGTTTTTGCCGTAAACCCTCTCAACATTTTTGCACATGCTATGTGGATGAAATGATGATATCATGCCAACTTTCAACCTTTTCAGAGTTCATTTGAAATGCCTTTCAATTTTAGGGTCTTATAGCTCAAAATAATTAGTAAATGCATGAAAAATAACAAATGACGTAAGAAAGGATTGAAAAATGATGATGTGGCTTTGAATGGTGCATTTTGAACACACAAAAAGTCAGGAGTTCAAATAAGTTTTAAAAAATGAAATCCCTTTGTAACAGACGAGTTTCCGGATGAAATCCTGATACTTTGAAAGAGATTGTCCGTTTTGTACATGAAGTGCATCCAGTTTTTGCCGTAACCCTCTCAACTTTCTAGCACATGCTATGTGGATGAAATGATGATATCATGCCAACTTTCAACCTTTTCAGAGTTCATTTGAAATGCCTTTCAATTTTAGGGTCTTATAGCTCAAAATAATTAGTAAATGCATGAAAAATAACAAATGAAGTAAGAAAGGATTGAAAAATGATGATGTGGCTTTGAATGGTGCATTTTGAACACACACAAAGTCAGGAGTTCAAATAAGTTTTAAAAAATGAAATCCCTTTGTAACAGACGAGTTTCCGGATGAAATCCTGATACTTTGAAAGAGATTGTCCGTTTTGTACACGAAGTGCATCCAGTTTTTGCCGTAACCCTCTCAACTTTCTTGCACATGCTATGTGGATGAAATGATGATATCATGCCAACTTTCAACCTTTTCAGAGTTCATTTGAAATGCTTTTCAATTTTAGGGTCTTATAGCTCAAAATAATTAGTAAATGCATGAAAAATAACAAATGAAGTCAGAAAGGATTGAAAAATGATGATGTGGCTTTGAATGGTGCATTTTGAACACACAAAAAGTCAGGAGTTCAAATAAGTTTTAAAAAATGAAATCCCTTTGTAACAGACGAGTTTCCGGATGAAATCCTGATACTTTGAAAGAGACTGTCCGTTTTGTACACGAAGTGCATCCAGTTTTTGCCGTAACCCTCTCAACTTTCTTGCACATGCTATGTGGATGAAATGATGATATCATGCCAACTTTCAACCTTTTCAGAGTTCATTTGAAATGCTTTTCAATTTTAGGGTCTTATAGCTCAAAATAATTAGTAAATGCATGAAAAATAACAAATGAAGTAAGAAAGGATTGAAAAATGATGATGTGGCTTTGAATGGTGCATTTTGAACACACAGAAATTCAGGAGTTCAAATAAGTTTAAAAAAATGAAATCCCTTTGTAACAGACGAGTTTCCGGATGAAATCCAGATACTTTGAAAGAGATTGTCCGTTTTGTACACGAAGTGCATCCAGTTTTTGCCGTAACCCTCTCAACTTTCTTGCACATGCTATGTGGATGAAATGATGATATCATGCCAACTTTCAACCTTTTCAGAGTTCATTTGAAATGCTTTTCAATTTTAGGGTCTTATAGCTCAAAATAATTAGTAAATGCATGAAAAATAACAAATGAAGTAAGAAAGGATTGAAAAATGATGATGTGGCTTTGAATGGTGCATTTTGAACACACAAAAAGTCAGGAGTTCAAATAAGTTTTAAAAAATGAAATCCCTTTGTAACAGACGAGTTTCCAGATGAAATCCTGATACTTTGAAAGAGATTGTCCGTTTTGTACACGAAGTGCATCCAGTTTTTGCCGTAACCCTCTCAACATTCTTGCACATGCTATGTGGATGAAATGATGATATCATGCCAACTTTCAACCTTTTCAGAGTTCATTTGAAATGCCTTTCAATTTTAGGGTCTTATAGCTCAAAATAATTAGTAAATGCATGAAAAATAACAAATGAAGTAAGAAAGGATTGAAAAATGATGATGTGGCTTTGAATGGTGCATTTTGAACACACAAAAATTCAGGAGTTCAAATAAGTTTAAAAAAATGAAATCCCTTTGTAACAGACGAGTTTCCGGATGAAATCGAGATACTTTGAAAGAGATTGTCCGTTTTGTACACGAAGTGCATCCAGTTTTTGCCGTAACCCTCTCAACTTTCTTGCACATGCTATGTGGATGAAATGATGATATCATGCCAACTTTCAACCTTTTCAGAGTTCATTTGAAATGCTTTTCAATTTTAGGGTCTTATAGCTCAAAATAATTAGTAAATGCATGAAAAATAACAAATGAAGTAAGAAAGGATTGAAAAATGATGATGTGGCTTTGAATGGTGCATTTTGAACACACAAAAAGTCAGGAGTTCAAATAAGTTTAAAAAAAATGAAATCCCTTTGTAACAGACGAGTTTTCGGATGAAATCCAGATACTTTGAAAGAGATTGTCCGTTTTGTACACGAAGTGCATCCAGTTTTTGCCGTAACCCTCTCAACTTTCTTGCACATGCTATGTGGATGAAATGATGATATCATGCCAACTTTCAACCTTTTCAGAGTTCATTTGAAATGCCTTTCAATTTTAGGGTCTTATAGCTCAAAATAATTAGTAAATGCATGAAAAATAACAAATGAAGTAAGAAAGGATTGAAAAATGATGATGTGGCTTTGAATGGTGCATTTTGAACACACAAAAAGTCAGGAGTTCAAATAAGTTTTAAAAATGAAATCCCTTTGTAACAGACGAGTTTCCGGATGAAATCCTGATACTTTGAAAGAGATTGTCCGTTTTGTACACGAAGTGCATCCAGTTTTTGCCGTAACCCTCTCAACTTTCTTGCACATGCTATGTGGATGAAATGATGATATCAAGCCAACTTTCAACCTTTTCAGAGTTCATTTGAAATGCTTTTCAATTTTAGGGTCTTATAGCTCAAAATAATTAGTAAATGCATGAAAAATAACAAATGAAGTC